>NC_051223.1:9020699-9223199 GCF_015220715.1 Pygocentrus nattereri | reverse complement strand
CACAAACTCACACTCTCACACACACTTACACACACTCAAATGCTCACACAAACTCACACACATTCACGCACACACAAACTCACACACACACATTCACACAAATTCACACACTCACACACAAACCCACACTCACTCACACACTCACACACACTTACACACACACAAATTCACATACACAAATTCACACACTCACACACAAACCCACACACACTCATGCACACACAAACTCACACTCACTCATAAACACACATTCACACACACAAATTTACACACTCACACAAACTCACACACACACTCACTCACTCACATGCACACACACTCACACACACACACACTCAGTCACAAACTCACACACACACTCACTCACACTCTCTCTCACACACACACACAAACTCACACTCACACATTCACACACACATACACACTCACACATGCTCACACAAACTCACACACACATTCACACAAATTCACACACACACAAACTCACACTCACTCACACTCATGCAGACTCACACTCATATACTCACAAACTCAAACTCACACACACACACAAACTCACACTCACACACACACACACTCAGTCACAAACTCACACACACACTCATTCACACTCTCTCTCACACACACACACAAACTCACACTCACACATTCCCACACACATACACACTCACACATGCTCACACAAACTCACACACACATTCACATAAATTCACACGCACACAAACTCACACTCACTCACACTCATGGAGACTCACACTCATATACTCACAAACTCAAACTCACACACACACACAAACCCACACTCACACACACACACACATTCACACACACAAATTCACACACTCATACCCAAACTCACACACACTCACACAAACTCACGCACACACACACACACACTCACACACTAACTCACACTCACTCACACACAAACTCATACTCACACACACACACGTACACACAAACTCACACACGCACACACACTCACACACAAACTCACACTCACTCACACACAAACTCATACTCACACACATACACTCATGCAGACTCACACTCACATACTCACACACTCACACTCAAAGGCTCACTCACATTCACACACACACAAACTCACACTCACTCACACACTAACTCACACACACACAAACACACTCACACACACACACACACACACATTCACACACACAAATTCACACACTCATACCCAAACTCACACACACACACAAACTCACACTCACACACAAACTCACACTCACTCACACACAAACTCATACTCACACACACAGACTCATGCAGACTCACATTCACATACTCACACACTCACACTCAAAGGCTCACTCACACTCACACACACACAAACTCACTCACTCACACACTAACTCACACTCACACACACACTCATGCACACTCACTCTCACATACATTCATTCACTCACACACACAAACTCACACTCACTCATAAACACACATTCACACACACAGAAATTCACACAGTCACACAAATTCACACTCACATGCACACACACGCACACACACTCACACCCTCACACACACATACACACACACTCACACACAAATTCAGTCACAAACTAACACACACACACTCACTCACACTCACTCTCTCTCTCTCACACACACACACACAAAAACAAACTCACACTCACTCACACACACTTACACACAAACTCACACACACTCACACTCACACATTCACACACACCTACACACACAAATTCACACACAAACACACACACACAAACTCACACACACACACACATGCTCACACAAACTCACACACACACATGCTCACACAAACTCACACACACACATTCACACAAATTCATACACACACACACACACACACACTCACACACAAACTCACACTCACTCACACTCATGCAGACTCACACTCATATAATCACAAACTCAAACTTACACACACACACAAACTCACACACACACACACACACACACTCACACATGCTCACACAAACTCACACTCACACACACTCACGCACACACAAACTCACACACGCACACACACTCACACACAAACTCACACTCACACACACACAAACTCACACACACACTCATGCACACTCACATACATTCATTCACTCACACACACAAACTCTCACTCATGCACACACATCCACACACTCACACAAATTTACACACTCACACACACTAACTCACACTCACACACACACTCATGCACACTCACTCTCACATACATTCATTCACTCACACACACAAACTCACACTCACTCATAAACACACATTCACACACACAGAAATTCACACAGTCACACAAATTCACACTCACATGCACACACACGCACACACACTCACACCCTCACACACACATACACACACACTCACACACAAATTCAGTCACAAACTAACACACACACACTCACTCACACTCACTCTCTCTCTCTCACACACACACACACAAAAACAAACTCACACTCACTCACACACACTTACACACAAACTCACACACACTCACACTCACACATTCACACACACCTACACACACAAATTCACACACAAACACACACACACAAACTCACACACACACACACATGCTCACACAAACTCACACACACACATGCTCACACAAACTCACACACACACATTCACACAAATTCATACACACACACACACACACACACACTCACACACAAACTCACACTCACTCACACTCATGCAGACTCACACTCATATAATCACAAACTCAAACTCACACACACACACAAACTCACACACACACACACACACACACTCACACATGCTCACACAAACTCACACTCACACACACTCACGCACACACAAACTCACACACGCACACACACTCACACACAAACTCACACTCACACACACACAAACTCACACACACACTCATGCACACTCACATACATTCATTCACTCACACACACAAACTCTCACTCATGCACACACATCCACACACTCACACAAATTTACACACTCACACACACAAACTCACACACACAAACTCACACTCACACACACATTAACACACACAAATTCACACTCACACAAACTCACACTCACATGCACACACACACACTCACACACATATGCACACACACCCTCACACGCACACACTCACACACACTCAGTCACAAACTCACACACACACACACACACACACAATCACACTCACTCTCTCACACACACACACAAACTCACACTCAATCACACACTCACACACACTTACACACACACATTCACACACACAAATTCACACACTCACACATGCTCAGACAAACTCACACACATAAACTCACACACACTCAGTCACAAACTCACACACACACACAATCACACTCACTCTCTCACACACACACACAAACTCACACTCACACACACTTACACACACACATTCACACACACAAATTCACACACTCACACATGCTCACACAAACTCACACTCACACACACAAACTCACACACACTCACACACACTCACACAAACTCACACTCACGCCCACACAAACTCACACTCACTCAAACACACACCTTCACACACTCACACACACACTCTTGCACACTCACACTCACATACTCACATACACACTCACACAGTCACACAAACTCACACTCACACACACTCACACACAAACTCACACTCACACATAAACACAAATTCACACACACACAAATTCACACTCACACAAACTCACACTCACACACACTCACATGCACACACATACACACACACACAAACCCACACTCACACATAAACCCACTCACTCACACGCACACACTCACACCCTCACATGCACACACTCACACACACTCAGTCACAAACTCACACACACACACTCACACTCACTCTCTCTCTCTCTCTCACACACACACACACACACTCATGCACACATAAACACACATTCACACACTCACACACACACTCATGCACACTCACAGTCACATACTCACACACACTCACGCACAAACTCACACTCACTCATAAACACACATTCACACACACAAATTCACATACTCACACTCACACACACACATTCACACACTCTCACACACACACTCATGCACACGCACACTCACACACACACTCACACACAAACTCACACTCACACATAATCACACATTCACAAACACACAAATTCACACTCACACAAACTCACACTCACACACACTCACATGCACACACATACACACACACACAAACTCACACTCACACATAAACACAAATTCACACACACACACAAATACACACTCACACAATCTCACACTCATACACACTCACATGCACACATACACACACTCACACACACACTCACACCCTCACATGCACACACTCACACACACTCAGTCACAAACTCACACACACACTCACACTCACTCTCTCTCACACACACACACACACGCACACACAAACTCACACTCACTCACACACACATTCACACACTCACACACACACTCATGCACACTCACATACTCACACACACACTCACACACAAACTCACATTCACTCATAAACACACATTCACACGCACAAATTCACACTCACGCACACTCACACTCACTCACACACACACATTCACACACTCTCACACACACACTCATGCACACGCACACTTACATACTCACACACACACTCACACACAGTCACACAAACTCAGACTCACACACACTCACACACAAACTCACACTCACACAAACACACATTCACACACACAAATTCACACTCACACAAACTCACACACACACACACACACACACTCACATGCACACACATACACACACTCACACACACTCACACATGCTCACACAAACTCACACTCACACACACTCATGCACACACAAAACACACACTCACACAAACTCACACTCACACACTCACACTCACTCACACACACATTCACACACACACGCATGCACACTCACACTCACATACTCACACACACACTCACACACAGTCACACAAACTCACACACACTCACACACACACACATTCACACACATACAAATTCACACACACACACACACACAAACTCACACACACACACTCACACGCACACAAACTCATGCTCACATACACTCATGCACATACACACTCACACTTACATACACTCACACACAAACTCACATTCACACACTCACACACACACACACACACACACACACACACTCACACTCATACTCTCTGGCCTGCGTGATACAAACAAAACTTGAGATTATATTGCTTATATTAAGATCTTTCAACATAAATGCATTTCTGGATCAATAACACAACATAATTAAAATGTTTTTATTATATTAAACATAATAATCTGCTTTTGTCAACTTCCGTTCTTCAAAACACCCTCAGAAACTGTAGGGGAATTGTGCTGTGATTGGTCAGAGGGGTTATTTGGATATTTGAATATTTAGCGTTATGCGAGAGGCCAACATTGCTACATCGATTGACAGTCGATATATCCTAGCTGTCATGTCTGAACCTCCATATCTCCATAACAGTAACTTTAAAAGAGGAGGAAGAAGCTTCTTTTGAATGGAAGTCATTGAGTATTTTTACATGCAATTCATAATCTGATAACAGAAGAGAATCAGATTTTGTCAGTAATCTGATTAATGGGTTTACATGCACTTGAGTAATCAGATAATGGGGAAACTCTGAGTTCTGCATGAGTCAGACAGTAATCAGATTTCTGCTTTACAACCAGCCAATAAACTCACAGAATAAGACATGAATGTAACATGAAACTCAAACTTCATGCCAAGGCTTTTTTTAATCATCGCACCACTTTACCTGAAAATATGAACATACATCATCTAGATTATGAAGAATCAAGCATGTATTTTGTTTCACTGTACTGGAAATAAGCGAGCAGCGTCACCGTGCTCACTTATTTCCGGTACAGCATTCTGTTTTCATACACGCTCAGACTGAGAGAAATGAAAGAAATCAGAGTAAGAGTTCACAGCACTGAGAAATGGATTTCTTCATCAGATTTCTGGACCTTACTCTGATCTAAGAAATCAGACTGTGCTGTTTACATGACCATTTAAATAATCAGATAACTGCAGAAATCAGATTATGCACGGATTATTGAGTGCATGTAAATGGAACTGGTGCACAAGTCACTGTGAGGACTTTATGGACTGCATGCAAGGGTGCTTCAACAATCCGCTGCCGTTCAGCCCTGATAACTATATAATTCTTTTCTGGCAGTTGCTTGTTTTTTAGCATACACACTTAAAATCTGGTCTATATAGAGTCTAGATAGAGCCAAATCGTGCTTAAAGTGTTCATTGTGAATTGTTTCTTCAGATTGAAGGAGAGTGTGTTGAAGAACCTCTATATAGCACCAACAAGTGTTCTGTTACTGTTACAAGCTTGACATCATAAGAATAGCAGAACCCTTTTGGGTGCTATATAGGGGCATTTCAAAAGGATTCTATGTAGAACCATATACAATACATTCTACATCAATCTGAAAAACCTGAAAAACCATTATAGAACTTGTGGTTCTAAACAGAACCACTCCTTTCACTAAAAAACGTTTTTAAGTTAATTCTGATGATTTTCCTGGCATTTCTATTTGGATTAATTACTTTCAATACCTTCTCAGTCAACGTCACAATATCAGTGAAAATAAATGCATGGAATTATATGGAGAAAACAGACTTTTCATCTTCACATGATCTTCAGGAAATCTGACTGATGCCAGCAGTGTTGAGTGAATGTAGAGGGACAATATGTACATCTTTCATAACCTACACTTGATGACTCATGAAAAAAAGGCAAAGAAAAAAGAGGTTTAAAACATGAGATGTTAAAGGGTTTTAACATCAATGCATATATATATATCTATCTATATCTATCTATCTATTTATATATATATATATATATATCCCAAATAGCACCACATTTGTAAAATCACCCCACACAATTCATTTTTCTTACTTATAAAATAAATTACATATTGCATATACATATATTTCCGTGTAACACATATGGGGTATATTATTATTTAAATATTCATGCACATTTTATATATTACACATTTATAATACCTATGGAACATATTATTACATACTGTTACTATATTATATATATATATATATATATATATATATATATATATATATATATATATATATATATTTATATTTGTGACATAAAAAAGGTATGTATACATATGTAACATGGGAAATTTTATTAAATATATATATATTATGCATATATAATACATTCTGGGCATATTCTTACATGTAGTTACTTACATATATATATAACATATAGATGACATAATAGTGTTAAATACATATGTATATATTACACATGAAACATATGTATGACCCCACATCCTGACGAGGTGTATGTGTGTGTGTGTGTGTGTGTGTGTGTGTGTGTGTGTGTGTGTGAGCCGACAGCCGCTGCAAAGTGAGAGTATAAAAAAAAGAAAGAAAGAAATGAGTGGAGCAATGCCAAAAGAGTCCCAGGAGAGAGAGAGAGAGAGAGAGAGAGAGAGAGCGCGAGAGAGAGCGAGCGCGAGAGAGAGAGAGAGAGAGGGAGTCACAATAGATACCAATCTAACCCCATACCTCTCCCTCTCTCTCTCTCTCTCTCGCTCTCTCTCTCTCTCTGTCCCAGCCGCGTGTTTTCCGTGTCTTTCTCGTGTTCTCTCTCTCTGTCTTCCACGGCCTTTTCCTTCCCTTTTTCCGCGCGGTGCGATCGCTGTATGCAAATGAGCCGGTTATTACCCCACTGCTCATCAAGCAGCGCGTAGGAGACATTAATAGGCTGATGAATATGCATGCGAATTTGTTAATTAAGTTAATTATTCTGCTGAAAATGCATTCGTCTTCCAAGGACATCTTCCCCAGGATCCCAACCTGCTTCCCTCATTAGTCATGCGATATTTCATACGGAGAGTGTGTGTGTGTGTGTGTGTGTGTGTGTGTGATGGAGAGAAAGAGACCAAGACAGAAGGAGAGAGAGAGAGAGAGAGAGAGAGAGAGAGAGAGAGAGAGAGAGAGAGAGAGAGGGAGAGAGAGAGAGAGAGCAACTTCGGAGGCCGTCCAAAGCAAAACTGTCCAGGATCCCATTAACTCTGCTTAGGGCCATTTCAACATAACATACGTAACATTTTTTCCTTCTTACCTCAAATGTGGTCATTCAGCTTCGACACCTTTGGTGTCTGAAGTTTACTTCTTTAGTTTTGCACTGGAGCTTCAAGGCTAATGTAGATAACGAGTAATGGAAGCTTAAATCTCAGTTAGCACTGTGCAGACAGCATGGCTACATCAGCACCAAACCATTTTGACTCACTGATCTCAAATCGACTTGCTTACATGGTTTCTGAGACTGAAAGACCAGCATTAAGACATGATTATCAGCGCTATAGGTCTTCATTTGTGGGCAATAACTGTCAAAACTGGGTAAACAACAAGGAAAACGCATCTTTCTACAAAAAAGCTTGTTTCCGCTAGCACACCTATGGGATTCTAGTAGTATGTTCACATTGAATTCACATTCAAATTTTTGACGCTCTGGAGATTTTATCTGAAGCTTGTAACGGACATTAACATATATCACTGCTGATGGAACAAAACCTTGTATCTCCACAATGGTAACTTTACAGGAGAAGGAAAAAACATACTTTACTTTGAATGTAAGTCAATGGGACCAGACGTCTTTCTGGATAATTTTGAGCCGTTTCTTGTGGTCCATTCATCATGAAATTTTACACATGATGTAAAAGTCAACAGGCATTTTCAAATGATGGTAAAAACTGAACAGCAGCGATATTTGCCACATCAGATGCAGCGTCTTCACAGAAATTATATTGATTTTAATACATGGCTGGTGTTGGAACAAAACCTCGTATCTGCATTTTTGTAATTTTTCAGGTTTTTAATTTAAAAATGCCTGTTTATGGGTAAATTTCATCATGAATGGACCAATAGAAAGGACGCAAAATCAAAAAATGACTTGGAATAAAATCTGGTTCCATTGCCTTACATTAAAGCAAAGTATGTTCCCATTTTGGAGAAACGAGGTTTTGTTCTGACAGCAGTGAAATATGTAAATGTTTAAGTCTTAACAGTGGACAGATCATCTGGGTGAAACAACATTAGACTGTATTGATTTATTTGCATTTCGCATTGATTTATCAAACTTTTCTGGTGAACGTGACAACAACACTGCAAAAAATGGTGTCTTGTTAAATGAAATGATCTTAAATGTAGCCGATATACGTCATATATTGCATTTTGAGACAGTTGTGTACTGATTATAATATTGCCTATCTTATTTCTAAGTATTTTTCACTTGTTTTCAGTCGTTTTATTAAGTAAAATTATCTCACAATAGTGGCAGATAGTTTTGCTTATTTAAAGCACATTTATTAAAAATGACCTTCCAATACAGTGAGATACTTTTACTTAAAAAAAATACTCAAAACAAGGGAAAAATGCCCAGAAATAAGGTAAATAATCTATATTATAATCTAAATTATAAATAATCTTACAGCAATCTCAACGGGAGAAACATTAGATTTATTGACTATGTTTAAAATCATTTTACATAGTGAGCCCCTCTATGAGGTTAGCTGTAACGTCTGCACTCAGCTGTTCACACAAGGTAGATGCTGGAAACGAACCTCTACAGTACTTTAAGAGATGAAATACAAAGCGTGTTGATGATATTAAATAAAAATGAACTAAATTACAGGCATGTATCTTATTTCACAGAAGTCATTAGCCCCTCTCTGAAGGCCTAGACAACCCTGAGGGTCCCTCATTGCGCGTAACACAATGATATCCACAAAAATGGACCTTCTTGCAAAACAAAAGTCTTTTCCGTTTTCTTGCGTAAAGCAAAAGCCGTTATAAACCCACCCTCCCGAAGCGAGTTTTCTGGCTGACGGTGATCCTCCGCCGCTCGCTCACTCGTTCGCCCGGTTGTTTTCCCCTAATTGCTTATTAAAACCCTCTTAAATGAACTTTTTGTGCCAACTTTCCAACACATTAATTAATTGTTGTAGCCAATTAAGTGCCGTCGTGCAAATGAGCTTCAGCGCAAATAGTCCTGCAGGGGCCGCCCCGAACCCCCAAACGCCCCCCCGCCTTCACCAAACCAGCCCCACACACACACACACACACACACACACACACACACAGCCTCACATGCTCGCATTCAAATCCGCACGCTGAAGGCCCTCGTCTCCCGGACCTCCCATTTGCTTTCCCACAAGTCTTTGCTCCCTTAAAGACGTTGGCCAACCTGCGCTACTTCTGGCTGCAGTTCAGCTTTTAATTTACAGTTTCGGGGGGGGAAAAAACGTTAGTGCACTTTTCACACACTGCCGCTTCCGAAAATATCACTTTACGTGGGATTAGCTTGGGAACAACACAGGATTGATGATAAGCATATGCTTACGTTTCATGCTCTTCATTCAAAATGATAAAAAAAGACTCAGCTTCAGGCCTAACTGAGATTTACTGCACACAAATGTTTTCTTTCGACATTTTCTGAAAAAGAATCTAAGAAAGAAACTTTCGTAGCTGTTTGTTAGCTTATATGAACCCTTCTACCAGCTATGTATCATTCAGAGCTCAGATATTTACAAGGATTATGTTACGATCTATGTAAAGCCAAGGCATTAGTGGAATAGTAATAAGCTAAATATCTACAAACTTGTGAAAATAATGCTTATATATCTTTTTAATTTTTTAAAAAATGGAACATTTTAGATTTAGCATGACTTTTATTCATATATATATATATATACTTTGTTCAAAAAGTACTGTCCTGTATTTTCATTTAATACCATTCATTTAATGGTGAGCAGTTAGATCCCATTGTTTTGAAGTAAATGTGTCCCAAAGTCTGAAAATCAGTGAGGAGCATTAAGAATTGTTACTACCGAAACACAGATTTTCACAGATATATATATATATATTACAGTGTTCAGTGAGTCACTCTGTCACGATTGGCCCCTTCCAGTCCTCCATGTGCTTTTGTTTTGGTCTTGTCCATGTGCTTTCTTTGTTTTGATTCTTCCCTGTCCTGCCCCCTTGTTTCTTGACTCCTCCCTTGATTGTTCTCACCTGTGTTGTCGACCTGTGTATTGTTAACCCTCATTTCCCTGCATTTAAGCCCTGTGTTTTCCCCTGTGAGTTTGCTTGTCTTTGTATTGTTTGAAGTGTTTGATATTGTTTGGTGTTTGTTTCTTCTGGTCTCTGTTGTATATATCCTGTGTTCCTTGTCATGCCTGTCTCACAATCTATCCATGTTGGCTCTCTGACCCTGTACTGTCTTGACCCTGATTATGGATTTGCCCCTAATAAATCTCGCTTCTCTCAACGTGTGCGTCCGCCTCATCGCTCCCATGTTATACACTCTCTACCTTTATTTCAGCTTCCATTCTTTCCAGGAGACTCACTTTCAGCTCCTCAAAGAATCTGCAGACATGCCTCCAAGATTCAGTTTTAGAAGCTGGTTGATGATTTTCTGAAGTAATCAAACCTATTCTGTGTTGTTGAGGTCTGGACTTTGGGGTGGCCAGTCCATTGTTCAGCTAAAGCTTAATAACAAAAGGGTGGTCTCTGACTTTTGCACTGTACTGTATAGTCATGTACAGGTCCAATTATGACATATGTTTCCTATTAAATACCCAAAATCTTCATAATTTTGAATTGTACAAGCAGTTTTTTGTTACTGTGCCTTTAAAACTGAGAGCTTTGTCTTGATTGGCTGCCCTGTATTGGGCCTCATGAAAACAGTCCAGGCTGAAACACTCTTTATAACTTCAGCGTGACAGGCCAGCCCTAAAACAACAAATTTAAATGGGCTGTTATCACATGGTTTTTTATACATGGACTCGTGGACTGGGGTGTAAACTGTGTTTTTGAAACTTTAACCATGTTTACATACATTAACCACTCTTGAAATCAGTTTACAGGGTGCCCAAACTTTGGCATACAACTGTGTTTAAGGAATTCTGCAGCTGCCCAATGGCTTCTATCATAAGAGATAAGAGGAAAATTACTGTGTGACCAGATAGACAAACACTAGAGTATTCCTTTAACCATTTAAATGACTGGAGTCCACTGGCAGGCCCAAGGTTTTGTTACACAATCCTCCCTGTAGTTACTATATAATAAGCCTTACTATGTAATAAGCCTTGGATTTTAAAGAGTTAAACCTTTAAAATAATTTTCAATAAGCCACTGGCCTCCAGTCAGCTACTGGTCGCTGACCTCTGCTTATTAATTTGAAAGAGCCACAAATCTACAGCCTGTTAGTCTGGCTTTATAGCAGATTAAAAGGTCATGTGGTGGTCAGGAAGATGCCAGTTGGCTATAAACTTGATACTGAATGAAACTATTAAGCAAATTAATTTGTTTTGGCACCATATATAAGAAGCATAAAGCTAAAAAACACTGCTGAGTTCAGCGTACGGCTGCTTCCCACTGAACTACAACCATGTTCCTTAACTATGTAGGCTGAGGCCAGTGGGCTGTATTCCAGTAAAGCCTGACTGAAACACGTATTTCTCTGCTTTTCACTATCTCAGCAAATAGTGAAGTCAAAACCCTTCGGCTATTGAGTCCTTGAAGGACTCATATGTAAAACTGCCCTACCTCTGAACTTCCTCTCTTGTGGTTATAAGGCCCTGATCAGCCCTGACCTCAACCCCACTGTGAACACCTTTGGGATAAACTGGAATGTCGGTCGTGAGCTAGAACATCAGTGTCTGACCACACAAATGCTCACACGCACACTCTGAAATCTTGCGGAAAGCCTAATAAAGAATAACAAATCTTAAGGGTAACAATAAAAAAGAAACAGAATTGTTTTCAAGTGGTGGACGAAGTACAAGTTAAAGTAGAGATACCCAAGGTAAAATATTACTCCAGTAAAAGTAGAAGTTCCTCCCTTTAGACCTCCAATTGAGCAAAAGTACTGACGCATTTTCCTTCAAATGTACTTAGTATCAAAGTAAAAGTACTAAAAGAGTTATTATGGCTCTGATGTCCTGTTATCATTTTTATAACAAGACTCGCTTCATGAACTCATTTCAGGTGAAAGTCCTCCAGTGTCTCTCTTAGTAAACCAGTCTTTTAATAGAACGTCATTAATTAGTGACGCTGACGTCTATTAAAATGATCATAAGCGCAAAACACTGAAGGTAAACAGTTTCCATCAGGGAGAACCGAGTGGCTCTGAAATCACTTTTTACAAACAAGCAAAGTTTCAGTTTCAGATTTATTTACAACTTATTTCCAAGTTTAAGCTTAATAAAAACTGGCTTTAAACTCAGGATCACAGATGAGCTCCTTTACTATGTTGATCTGTAGGCCTCTGTTCATAAACATAAACCAGCCCAAACTAATTTACTATAAAATGAAATGGTGTTTGTATAAATTCAGAAAAAAGCCGCGTCAGTCACGACTGCATATGTGGACATATTTCTATATTGTGCTCTATTTACACAAAGTTAGGTTAGTTCATCATTTATGTTGAACAGACTCCCAAAATTTTACACTGCTGCGCTGACATTGAATCATGTGCTGCACTGGGTCGGTATGACCAACAGGTCAAAACCAGCTCTAAACAAAGTGACCGCTGTGCCCTGATTGGTGCTCTTGCTTTGTGCTTCTTTCGTTTTGACATGTTACGTTTTTATACACATATAAACCAAAAGGAACGACAGATTTCTCAAAATGTCGTGGAGGGAAAAGTCAGATATTAGACTTTCAAATGTAGTGAGTGAAAGTAAAACGTCACCCAGAATGGAAAAACTTCAGTACAGATACACAAAAAATACTTAAGTACAGAAACTAATTACATTTACTTAGTTACTGTCCACCAATTGCTTCTACATACAAAATTCACTGCCCCAATGTCAATATTTAATGTTTACAGATACATTACGTGGTGGGCACTCAAACATATGTAGATGCGGCAAAGATTTTCCAAAAAATGACATTTTTAAGCATTAACATCGTTTTTTTCTTTCCTGCGGGCCTTCATGCTTTGTAGGGATAACTTGGTATGCGTTGAGATGGAAAAAATGATCAAATGATCAAAATCAAAGTATTTCAATATGTGAGTTCTGCTGATTTCTTCTCAGTGTTGTTTATTGGTGCTGTCACTGTAGCTGCAGCACATTTGGATGTCATTTTCATGTTGTTTTGCTCCTGTGTTGGTGAGTTTTCCTCTTCTGCGTTCATTCAGAGAGGAATGTGGAATTAACTTTGACTCAGTATTTATAAAATACACTATATTCCCAAAAGTATTCGCTCGTCTGGCTTCATAGGCATAATAATTTGAGTGACATTCCATTCTTAATCCATAGGGGTTTAATATGATGTCGGCCCACCCTTTGCAGCTATAACAGCTTCAACTCTTCTGGGAAGCCTTTCCACAAGGGTTAGGAGTGTGTTTATGGGAATTTTTGACCGTTCTACCAGAAGCGCATTTGCGAGGTCAGACAGTGATGTTGGACAAGAAGGCCTGGCTCGCAGTCTCCACTCTAATTCATCCCAAAGGTGTTCTATCGGGTCGAGGTCAGGACTCTGTGCAGGCCAGTCAAGTTCTTCCACACCAAACTCACTCATCCATGTCTTCATGGACCTGAACATGAACATGCACACTTTAAGCTATGCAAAAAAAAATCATTAATATATGAAATAAAAATATTGCTCCCTGATACATTTAAATACTTTATAAAGATATAAATCATAACTGCACTCTGAGGCACAAATCAACCATGTATGACTCATATATAATACTATATGTCCAATATTTGATACTTACATATATGTACATATAGCCTGACTCTTTATGATATGAGTACATACATGACCATATATCAGATTTCCTTATAAGCCTTTGCATTTTTTGGCACCAACTTGGCACCGAAGTTCTGGTTCTTGTACTTCAATCTTATAAATGCTAAGCTAAGGCAATGCGAAATGCAAAGTATAATAGCATGTTTATAGTAGCAGCCATCAGTTCTAATTTCTGAATAGCGAATTATACAATGAAGACCTACAGTCCACTCAAAAATATGATAGCCCGCCTTTTCACGCATATAAAGTCAGCTAAGGAGAGCAAAATGGTGGCTAAGTAGCATTTTCCCAACGTGGTTGGGAAAAACATCAATTCCCATAGAAATTTTACCCATCCACAAACTGAGAAGCAGATCTGATATCAAGTTTATGAAGATAAAAAGTGTACACAGCAGTAAAATCCATCGTGCGCTAGACTCAGATCCAAAATGGAATGAAAGAGATTGCTGGTTTTTCCGTGCCCACTGTATAACAGGACGGGTGGGGCAGGAGAGGGTTATTTAGCACCACTGAACGTGCCCCTCTAACCCACCCCATGGCCCAATAGGGGCTAACAGTAATAGAAAGCTTTTCAAGCCATCAGTTAGCATGGGTCCATAATGCTAACTGATGTTTGCTTTCATTCACTGTTAGAAAGATTAGCATTATTTGGTTTTGTTTACTTCATTCTAAGTAGCATTTTCCCAACGTGGTTGGGAAAAACGTGAGTTCCCTTTAGAAATTTTACCCATCCACAAACTGAGAAGCAGAACTGATATCAAGTTTATGAAGATAAAAAGTGTACACAGCAGTAAAATCCAGCATGCGCTAGACTCAGAACCAAAATGGCGGATCAATGAAGATCTTGATGGCATGGAATGAAAGAGATTGCTGGTTTTTCCGTGCCCACTGTATAACAGGACGGGTGGGGCAGGAGAGGGTTATTTAGCACCACTGAGCATGCCCCTCTAACCCACCCCCATGGCCCAATAGGGGCTAACAGTAATAGAAAGATTTTCAAGCCGTCAATTAGCATGGGTCCATAATGCTACCTGCTATTCGCTTTCATTCAGTTTTAGTAAGATTAGCAGTATTTTGACTTTGTTTACTTCCTGAGAAGTAAACTGAGAAGCAGATCTGATGTTAAGTTTATGAAGATAAAAGGTGAACACAGCAGTAAATTCTCTGGTGTAGCCTGTCCTCAAGTAGCCCAAGTCTTTTATGCTAAGCAGTTAGCGCCTAACAGCAAAGTATCTGCATAACAAGGCAGGCAAACCTGTAAATAAACTGACTAAAAAACATTTTACTCACCCACCAACCAACAAGCTTCCACCGTGAACCCAATTCACATCAGACAGAAGACTAGCGTTGGAGCCAAGATGGCGGCTTATGGCGCATGGGTGGTGCCAGCATGCGCTAGACTCAGAACCAAAATGGCGGATCAATGAAAATCTTGATGGCACGGAATGAAAGAGATTGCAGGTTTTTCTGTGCCCACTGTATAACAGGACGGGTGGGGCAGGAGAGGGTTATTTAGCACCACTGAACGTGCCCCTCTAACCCACCCCACGGCCCAATAGGGGGGTCCCTGCTGCCATGGCGGGGTGAAGTACCCTCTGATTGATGGCACGGCTTCAGCTTGAAGCCTCCGTGCCCATGTGCAGTGCCCCCTCCTTCCTTTATTCTACTGATATGCTGGCACTCATGCCAAGCCCATCCCCTGCCAGCTCCCAGCAGACACATCAATTATAGCGGGCATCTCTTCTATCGCTCTTCTCCCTCCTTTCCTCACACACAACCTCATGCAAACACACCTTTTCAGCCTGTTTCGTGTTCCCTAACTTTGCGTAGGCCACATTCCCATTTTCTCATTACCGCTTTGAATCACAGCATCACTATATAAAAAAATGTTGATGGGTTTTTATAAGCATATGCTTATTTGTTATCTGATGATCATTTTATGGGATGGATGTTCTGGAAAAAAAAAAAAAGAATTCCAAGCTTCTTCATACTCAGGAGCTTCCACTCAACCGTAGCGTCACAGCCTGGACATGACGGTCTGCGCTGCTCTCTGCTGTTTGGATCGTGTTCCTACAATGTGAATCTTGTGCATTCAGTCTAAAACTGAAGACGTGTGTTTGTTCACCAGTTATTCTGATATTAAGTACAATGCTTGCTTTGTAGACATCGCAACCCCTGGTTTCTTTCACCACCACCGTAAAGAAACCAGAGTTGGTAGATTTTTCTCCAATGCAATTTTACAACCAGAGACATCATGACATTGTTTACTTACTCCTAACTACTGAATTATGTCAACATTCTGAAAAAATTGTGGAATGTCTCAACCAAATATGCTAACTTGGCTAACGGTCATAGAAAGCTGATAGCTATCAATTAGCATGGATCCATTTTCATAATGCTAACGCATTTGCTTTCATTCACTGTTAGTCAGATTAGCATTATTTGGACTTTATTTACTTCCTAACTCCTGAATTATGCCAACATTTGGGAAAAATGGTGGAATTTCTCAACCAAATATGCTAACTTGGTAGAATACTGTTAGCCAGATTAGCATTTTTTGACTTTGTTTCTTCCTTAACTCCTGAATTATGCCAACATTCTGGAAAAATGGTGGAATTTCTCAACCAAATATGCTAACTTGGCTAACAGTAATAGGACGCTGCTAACTGGCATTTGCTTTCATTCAGTTTTAGTAAGATTGACATTATTTTGACTTTGTTTATTTCCTACCTATTGAATTATGCCAACATTCTGATAAAATTCCTAATAGCAATAGGATAGTCGGTCACTGTCGGCCCACTGATGGGAAAATGGGTGGTCCGCTGGTGTTTTGCTCAGCGTTTTCCGGGCAGCCCACCAGTGGTTAAGCAAAGTGGGTGTTAGACAAAATTCCACTTATCATCACTCATTTACCACTCACTGTGCAATTTACTGATGTTTCTATAAAACCATTTTATATCAGGACTAGTTTTTTCTGTCCCTGTTGTTTGTAACATTTGTCTTAAGACTATTTTCATTCAGAACTGGGCAGCTTTCAAAGATGTTTTCTATCAACATCTATTCTGGCCTCTCTGTTCTCCTTTTGAAGAAAGAACCAAACTGTTGAATTCCTAAAGTTTCTGCTGTCTCTCTGATGGGTTTGTTTTGTTCCTATGAACAAATGCATATGCATATTCCAGATGCATATTTAACACTCAGAATCAGCTCCAGACCTTTTATCTCATTAATTCTTCATAAAGAAGCAAGGGAACAGGCCACTGGCTGTGAAACTGCTTATCAGTCAAAAATACAGTTTCTATCATGCCTATGAACATTAAGGCACTGTGTAAAAATGGCTGTAATTCCTAAATGGTTGATGTAATATTTTTGTTAATCCCTTGAATTAAAACTGAAAGTCTGTGCTTCAATCACATCTTGACTGCTTCATTTCAAGTCTATTGTGGTGGTGCACCGAGGCAAAATTCCAAAAATTCCAAAAAAAAAGTTACAAAAATTCTGTCACTTTCAGAAATACTTACGGACCAGACTGTATGTTGTATTTTGGATGCAAAATCTCTAATTTTCCAAGGAGATCTTATCATATTTGATCTTTACTCAAACTACTTTGTTTTTGTCCACTTTGAGGATTTTGTCCACTTTGAGGACCCATGAAATATTAGTAAAATAATGTTAATATTGCTAACACGGAATGAAAACAAATATCAGGTAGCCTTAAACTAATTTAAAAAAGGAGAACAGCGAGGACAGAATAGACGTTGATAGAAAACATGTAAAAAAGCCTGCCCAGTTCTGACACGCTCAAGTGGTACAGCCTTGGTTTTTTCAGCAAAAACGTATTGTAAAGTGTAGATTAGCTTATTGCAAAGGCCTTCAAAGAGTTCCAGTCCTGGATTTTGTATACACTAGTAGTTAACTGAACTGTTTATGTAACTGACTGGCTAACTAGAGTCATACACACCAGTGGTTACAAAATCCAGGACTGGAAACTGGATTCAAGGCCTGGATTCAAAGCCCTGTGGCCTATCAACTTTGCTGCAGCAGTACAAAGCTAGAGTTATTTGATATAACAGACAGTGCTCTACAAATACATAAAAAATTATGGTGAGTAAGCAAGATTAAAAACATATATACACTTGTGGAGCATGCTCTAAAATACTGTGTATATTGCAATATTGCAAGCAGGTGGGCAGCATTTAATGCTGACGGGAACTTAATTAGATAACATTAATTTGAAGCATATTAACTGTAATTATATGACATTCCATATACAAATGTTCTCCAGTTTTACTTTTATCACTAGCTGAAAACCTCACTATATAACATATAACACTAAAAATGCTGCCGTGAAGAAGATAAAAGTGACTAGATTTTAGGAAAAGCACTGAGCTAACCCAAAATCCTGATTTGAGCGTAGTGTTTAATTAGCTCATAGCTTTCTCTCTTAGTTTTTAGCAAGTAATAATTAGTGAATGCACATTACAAAAAAATGTCCCATAGGAATGAATGGGGTGGAAAAGGTTGTGCACCCAGCTTATATCACACTGACACTGATAAGTCTATAAGCATCACCCTATTTAACCATAGCAACCGCCAGCAACCACTTAGCCACCGGCTAGCAACCACCTGGGATTCTACAGCAACTGCCAGTAACTGCCTAGCAGTCACCTGGGAAACCACAGCAACCATCTAGCAACACCTTAGCAACCACCTGGAATACCATAGTAACTACATAGCAACACCCTAACAACCACCTGGAATACCATAACAACTGTGCAAAAATTACTTGAGATACCACAGCAACATCATAGTAACAACCAAGCAACCATCTGGGATGCCATAGCAACTACATAGCAACATCCTATCTAGCTTAAACTGTGCACTCTGCTTTCTCTCCAAAAAATGCACTTTTCAAGTTTAGCTGTTTCAAACTTACTGTGTGAGCTTTTTGATTTACCTGGCCAATTTAACGAGCTGGGTGACTGTAAACCTTCCCAGGATGAACACAAGGGAAAAACTGGCACTCCCAGTGCTCCCTTAGTGTGAAATTTGAGACAAGGCGTCACTGACTGTTTGGTGTGTGATTTGGGATAGAGCCAAACACGGGCCATACCTTACCATAGCAACAACCTAACAACACCCTGACAACCACCTGGAAAACCATAACAAACTGCGCAAAAATTACTTGAGATACCACAGCAACATTATAGTAACAACCAAGCAACCATCTAGGATGCCAAGACGACTACATAGCAACATCTTATCTTTAAAAAAATGCACTTTTCAAGTTTAGCTATTACAAACTTATTGTGTGGGCTTTTTTTCTTTTCATTTGCCGAAAAAAATGACCGTTTTGAACTCAAAGTCACTTTACAAAAGCATCATACATAAAGTCAGAAACAGAAAACACAAGGCAAGATTCTGTCCCAAATCAACAAAAGGTCCACTCACCTTGATTTACTTACTTACACCTGGACAATTTAAAGAGCTGGGTGACTGTAAACCTTCCCAGGGTGAACATGAGGGAGAAACTGGCGCTCCCAGTGCTCCCTTAGTGTGAAATTCGAGACAAGCGTCGCTGACTGTGTGGTGTGTGATTTGGGACAGAGCCAAACACAGGCGCCCTCATTGCGTCACATTTGCCGTGAGGGAGCGAAGATGGCTGCGGTGCCGATGGCCGGTTGCAGCCCCGCCGCGGAGCCCGCAAACCCCGCCGCGGTCCCGGGGCCCCCGGACCGGCCCAAACTAGAGGAGGGAACCGGTACGTCTGCTCGGCTCACATTCACCCGACTGGACAAGAATAAAAAGCTTTCTTTAGAGCGGATTTGTCCTCTGAGCTGAGCTCAGCTCCGTTAGCCACATAGCATCGTTAGCATTAGCTGTTTTTAATGCCAATAGATGAGCAAAGCGGCTAGTTAGCTTAGCATGTTTAGTTATAGTTCATCTACTTTACTTGCTTAATTAAAGTCCACACGACTTCTAATAGCAACGTGTGACCTTTACGTGGGAATTGGATAACTACAAGCTAACTTAACGTCAAAGTGCTAACGTTAAGTTAGTGACAGTTGTTTCGCCGCTTCAACCCTGAGGGAACGAGTAAAGGCAGCTGACTCGAGTCAAAACACAGTATTTGTCCTTGGAGGCTTTAAGTCTGAATTAAGAGACTCCAGGACTGACTGTTAACATATCAGCATTACTGGCCAGCACTTCAGTGCGTTGATATGTGTCTGTGCATCTTGTCTTACTGTTGTGGTCACTGCTGCACTCTTGAGGTTGGTTCTTCAAGAGTTCTCCAGCACAGAAAACGGTTCTGTATAGAGTCCTGAACGCTTAAAGAACACTTCGCATGATTCAGGAGCTGTTTGCATGACGAAAGGGTTCTTCAGATAGACGGATAATGTTCTGTAGATGATCTTATGTAGAACCTTTGTGAAGAAGGTTGTGTAAACGAGTTCCTCTATTGATACAAGCTTAATATCATAACAACAACAAAACCCCTGAGGTTGCTAAATAGAACCCTTTTAAAAACGTTGCATATAGACTCACATTCGTCATCAGTCTGAAGAACCCTTTCATGGTGCATAGAACTGCATAGAACCCTTTGATCATGCTAAGGGTTCTTTGAGTGTTCATGGTTCTGTGTAGACCCATTTTCTTTACTACTGAACCCTTAAAGGACCATCAGTGTTGCAGTCTGGCTGCATGAGCTGGAAAAAGTACTGATTTTGGCATCAGGGTTTTTTCTAGAACTTGAAAATATCTGGTGCTTTGGAGAAAACGTTCAGGGCTAGTATGGTTATCATGCTGTTTTAAAATCAGCGTTTAGGACCTAGGCCAACCTAGATAACCTAGTCTTGTTTATTAACAAATTACATTACCTAGTCATGTCTCAGACACCCACATTACTAAGTTCTCATGCTCCACAGGCTGTGATGCACATCATGTTGACAGAGGATTTTGTCTACTGAGCACATAAAGTGTCGTAATTTATGAACGATTCGCAAATGATATACATTGATGTACATTTAGGAGCAGAATGATCCAATATGGATCCAATATGGATATATATATAGTATGTGTGTGTGTGTGTATATATATATATATATATATATATATATATATATATATATGTGTGTGTGTGTGTGTGTGTGTGTGTGTGTGTATATATATATATATATATATATATATATATATATATATTATTATTATTATTATTATTATTTTTTTTTTTTAGTACTATGCAAAAGTTTTAGGCATCAAAGCACATTTTTAAACAATTGACCTCAGCAGTGAGTTTAACACAATATACATTCGAATAAAGTCATATTCATAAATCAAATAAACATAAAAACAATAAAAAGTAAGAAGAATTTCTTGGGTCCATATTTTTCCTTGACATCTTCACAGCCGCCACAGAGACTTGTTAATATCATCAATTACATCATGAGCACAATTTACTGAAGCACTGATTGGTCAAACCAGGAGCTGCTTTTTAACTACATATAATACTGGGCTTCCTCGAGGAGAAGTTTGAAAATGGGTAAACAAACATGCAAACACACTAACATCCAGAAAATCACTATTTATTATTCACACACACACATATATTCTATACATTTTGTTTATTCAATTAGTAACACTTTTCTCAACAAATAAACACAAACTACACAAATATATAGAAAATGTGTGTGTGTGTGTGTGTGTGTGTGTGTGCGCGCATATGCTTAAAATGATCATGTAAATATTAATCTCATCAAAATGACTTATCTGTTTCTAGCACATACATATCACTACTGTTGGAACAAAACCTCATATCTCCAATATAGTAACTTTACAGGAGAAGGAAAAAACCTTCTTGACTTTTAATGTAAGTCACTGGAACCAGAATTTTTTCCAAGTAATTTTGGGCTGTTTCTTTTGGTCCATTCATCATGAAATTTACACACAATGTAAAGAACAGGTATTTTCAAAATATGTCAAAAACTGAAAGATGACAAAATTGGAGATACGAGGTTTTGTTCTGGGTTTTGTTCTGACAGCAGTGACAATACATTAACCTTTCTGGATGGTTTTGTCTCTGCATGTCTAATTTCTGTCACTGCTGTGGTCAAAATTTGCTTTACCTCCTAGAAAACCGTGAAATAAACATAACTAGCTATAAAGGGAAGATTCCCTTCTTCATGAAAATGCAGTTATTGGGCATCACTTCCTTTATATTCATATATTGTTTTTTTATTAAGTTAAACTTTTTATGTGCTTTCACAACTCAAGTTCACAGTTTATTGTCACCAAAAATCAGACAGAAACATTTGTGTTCAAGAGAGAATCTTCACTTTCTAGTTCACTCAACAACCCACCCTTATCTGAAAGTGAATAAATAATGACAACCAGCCTTACAGTAACAGGCTGCTAGTTATAGCCGGTTTCTCTGCACCTTGAAGAGCAACATGAGGCCTCTCTGTGAGGTCCAGCCATTCTACTGTGCTCTTGAGTGCGGTTTTAACAGGGTTTTGGTACGACTACCATATGTATGAACGAGTGGTATATGTGAGGTCATGTGGAAGACATCTGTGATGTATAATAAGATCTTTGTTGTTTTCAGAGGCGGAGAAGCAAGGTCGGGTGGCTGCTCTGCTGGAGAGACTGCATGCCAAGCACAACGCCTCTCGGCCCTGGCAGGAGACCAGCAAGATCGTCAGGCAGGCCATGGTGAGATCAGAGAGGCTGAGGGGGCTGGAGTGGTGGGAGACACTGAGCGGACAGTATGGTCTCTTATTCCCTGTCTGTTTCTAACTGTGACTGTTACTCTCTCTGCTCAGGAAAAGCGGGGCGTGATGAATTCAGCTGGACACCAGCTTTTGCTCAACTGCTTAGAGACGCTACAGAGGGCACTGAAAGGTAAGGTCTCGAATGCATCTAGTGGGCATTACATACCATATGTATGCATTTATGTTACACTGATCAGGCATAACATTCTGACCACCTCCTTGTTTCTATGCTCATTGTCCATTTTATCAGCTCCACTTACTGTATAGCTGCACTTTGTAGTTCTACAGTTACAGACTGTAGTCCATCTGTTTCTCTGATACTTTGTTAACCTGTTCTTCAGTGGTCAGGACCCCCATGGACCCTCACAGAGCAGGTACTATTTGGGTGGTGGGTCATTCTCAGCACTGCAGTGACACTGATGTGGTGGTGGTGTGTTAGTGTGTGTTGTGCTGGTACAAGTGGATCAAACACAGCAGTGTTGCATGAGTTTTTAACCTCAGTTTTTAACCACACCAACCAAAAATATCCAGCCAACAGTGTCCTGTGGGCAGCGTTCTGTAACCACTGATGAAGGACTAGGGGATGACCAACACAAACTGTGCAGCAGCAGATGAGCTATCGTCTCTGACTTTACATCTACAAGGTGGACCGACAAGGTAGGAGTGTCTAATAGAGTGGACAGTGAGTGGACACAGTTTTTAAAAACTCCAGCATCACTGCAGTGTCTGATCCACTCCCACCAACACAGCACACACTAACACACCACCAGTGTTACTGCAGTGCTGAGAGTGACCCACCACCCAAGTAGTACCTGCTCCATGGGGGTCCTGACCACTGAAGAACAGGGTAACAAAGTATCAGAGAAACAGATGGACTACAGTCTGTAACTGTAGAACTACAAAGTGCAGCTGTACAGTAAGTGGAGCTGATAAAATGGACAGTGAGCTTAGAAACAAGGAGGTGGTTATATTATTATGCCTAATATAAAAATATAAACTGCAAAATATGTGCGAACTTCATGTTTTCTTCTCTATTTAATTTCCACTTGGACAGTGTCCTCGCTGGCCTCGATGACTGATCGTCTAGAGTCTATTGCTCGTCAGAACCTGTAAGTTTGTCTTTATGCTGTTTGTTTATATGCTGCTTTTTATTTTTCCCTGAAAGAACAGCGCCTTCATTAACTTATAGAACTTATAGAATTATTGTTGTCATTTTTGTTATGCGTTTCATTTACATTAGTTATTTAAATGTAATTTACACCGTTTTATGAGTAGTTAGGAATTGAATTTATGTTCTGCATCAGCAGGTTTGGCTTTTTTCCTGTTAGTTTCAGTTTCACACATGAAAAAAGTGGCAAAAATATAAAGGCTGATTTTCTTTTCCACAGTACAAGACTAGAAAAACTTCAATCAGAACAAAAATATCCCCAATTTATAATATACATATAGATGTGGTGTGGATTTAATTCTGCACTTCCACAGAATTTCCCTGTTTCAGTGAGACGTAATTAAGCAAACTGCAAGAAGAGGAATTTGGTGTTTTAAGCCTATGAAGGTGCATCTCATCCCTGTTATAATCCCTCCCCCCCTGCAGGTTAGGCTCTCACCTCAGCCCTTCAGAAACCGAGTGCTACATCACCTCCGACATGTTCTACGTGGAAGTGCAGCTGGACACGACGGGACAGCTGGTGGACGTCAAAGTGGCCCATCATGGCGAAAACCCTGCGGTGAGAGAGGAGCTGACACAGATACTCAGAAGTACAGCATGGATTGGATCAGGCAGAATAAAGATATTTTTTGCTTTTTTAGTTTTTATCTTAACATTGAATGTTTTTGTTTTCTGTAGAGTTGTCCAGAGATGATACAGCACCTAAGGTAAGCACATTTCACCTGGATATGCAGATTTGGCAAATAATTGTTTGTCAAAAGTACTTGAAATAATTTACATAGAGGTTTGATTTATCATAATGAGTTCTAAACTGCATGGTAACAGTGGTACTGCTGTTTTTGCTATTTTTGCCAGCCCATTATGCAGTGAGCGTATTTTATTAATTTTATATGATTTTTTTTCCTTTTTTTTTAAAGAAGTATTTAGAGTTTCAAACTTCAGAAAACTATCACTTAGTGTTTCTTGTGTTTTATATTTAAAAAAAAGTTTCTTCAGTTTTGTTATTTTTTTGCCAAATTGCCTGACTTCTGTTAGTGTAAAGTGATTGTATTGGATTTTCACAGGGAGAAAAAGTTTGAGGAATTTTCTAAACACCTTAAGGGTTTGGTCAACCTGTACAAGCTTCCTGGAGATAAGTAAGTTTTTTTTAGCATTATTATTATTATTATTATTATTATTATTATTAGTTTGCTTCATGCTTGTTCCATTGTACACTTTACGTTCAGCTCATCACAGTTCAGAAGTGAACTTGCAGACCATTTTGGTTTTTGTTTTTAAGTAAACTGAAGACAAAGATGTACTTGGCCCTCCAGTCTCTTGAGCTGGATCTTACTAAGATGATGCACATGTTCAGGTATGTAGCATCCTTTTGGGAATATAGGTAAACTCAATTTAACATGTACAGTAAAATTTATATGTGTAGTGTACTGTATATTAAATTCTATCATTTTATTTTTGCTCAAGGTTGGCCACCAACGCTAACACTGTCGAGACTATACTGCATGGCAGTGTTGGTCTGCTGACTGCGAGGAGTGGTGGTCATCTCCTGTCCCTACAGTGTTACGTGTCTCCATATGACATCTTTGAGGAGGGCACTGGAACCCAGCTCAGTTTCACAGATTCATCCAGTGAGTAATCCAGTAGTCATAAACAGTACAGAACATTTTGAGTTTCCAACTAGGGATCTTCCAAAGACCTGATTTTTAAGTCATACAAAACATTGAACTATAGCATGGGTGGGTAATGTACTTCTGGCGCCGGCGAGAGCAGCAGCCTGTTACAACAGCTCCTGCTTACTTTCGTGTTTTTTCCTACATTTTGTACTTTCTTCCTCTCTCTGTTAGTATGAAAGTGCACTGTGTGTCTAGCGAGTGTGAGTGCACTGTTTGTCTTCTGCACTATGGACACCAAACTAGTGGATTTTGCTCTGGTCCTCGCTCTACTTTTTTCTTTGTTTACGACCGCATCTGGAGACAGCGTGCAGAGCCACGGCTCTATTGTTTACAACCGGGCTCAGCTGTTGGTGCTGCACCACACGGTGGTGCTGCCGGACGAGAGACCTGACATCCCTCGCGAGCTGTGGAGGAAGACACGCGGGTGTCGTGCCGGAGCTCTACGTCGGGCTAAGAGGAGACACTACAGACCTGTTCTCCCCTCCGTTGTTATGGGGAATGTGAGATCTCTCCTCAACAAGATGGACGAGCTGGCGGCGTTGACACAACACCAGAGAGAATATCGCGAATGCAGTGTTATGCTGTTCTCAGAGTAACTGTATGCCCCCTCACCCCCCCTCTGCCAACGCTGAGACTCATCTGTGAGCATACTGCAGACACAGCACCCACAAGCCCTCCTTCTCATCTCCGGGGACTTCCACCACGCTTCTCTGTCCTCCTTTCTGCCCACCTTCACCCAGTATGTAACCTGCCACACCAGAGACAATAAAATACTGGACCTGTTTTATGCCATCACAAAGGAGGCATATAAGTCATCACCCCTCCCTCCCCTGGGAAGATCTGATCACAACCTGGTTCATCTCCTGCCTGTGTACAAACCTCTTGTACAGAGGGAACCAGCAGTCACCCGCACAGTAAAGAAATGGTCTGAGGAAACTGAAGAGGCTCTGAAGGACTGTTTTAGCACAACAGTGTGGGAAGTGCTGTGTGATCATGAAGAGGAGGACATAGACAGCCTCACACACTGCATAACGGACTATGTGAACTTTTGCGTGGAGAACACTGTACCCACCAAGACTGTACGGTGTTTCTCTAACAGCAAGCCGTGGATTAACCCTGACATAAAGGCTCTTCTGAAGGAGAAAAAGAGGGCCTTTAGATTAGGGAACAAGGAGGAGCTGAAAGCTGTGCAGAAGGAGCCGAGGAGGAAGATCTGGGAGGGGAATGCTAGCTACAGGAGGAAGATGGAGGAACAGCTAAAGCAGAATAATGTCAGCGGAGTCTGGAAAGGCCTTAAAGCAATCTCCGGCCACAAGAAGCCCGACTCTCAGGTGGTAGGGGACCAAAAGTGGGTGAACGATCTCAATCTGTTTTTCGACAGGTTTGATCACTCACCCGCCCCTCCCACTACACAGACATCTCTGCCGAAACCCTCCTGTCTGGCTCTTCCTGCATGCTGCTCTACCCCCTCACTCACACCCAGCCCCACAACTTTCAGCTCACACCCACCCCCCACTGGTTCTTCTGCTGGTTGCCGTAACCCTCAGTTCACACATTCCAACACTCAGCAACCCCCGCTCCAGTCTGACCTTCACAATGGCCCAGGTGAGAAATGAGCTCAGGAAGATCAAGGCAAGGAAGGCTACAGGGCCGGATGGCATCAGTGCCAGGCTCCTCAAGTCCTGTGTGGGATAGTGGAGCACATTTTCAATACAAGCCTGAAGCTGGGGAGAGTACCAGAACTGTGGAAGACATCTTGTGTGGTGCCATTGCCAAAAACGCAGCATCCAAAGGATCTCAGCAGCTACAGGCTGGTGGCACTAACATCACACCTGATGAAGACACTGGAGAGGCTGGTCCTTAGACAACTCTGGCCTGTGGTGAGCTCATCTATGGACTTCCTGCATGGAGCTCTTTCTCACCTGGAGAAGCCTGGGTGCACTGAGAGAATCATGTTCTTTGATTTCTCCAGTGCTTTCAACACCATACAGCCTGGGCTCCTGAAGGACAAGCTGGAACAGGCAGGGTTGGACCATCACCTAACGCACTGGATCTTGGACTACCTCACCAACCGTCCACAGTATGTGAGGACAAGGGACTGTGTGTCCGACATGGTGGTCTGTAACACAGGGGCCCCTCAGAGGACGGTGTTAGCACTGTTCCTCTTCACCTTGTACACTGCAGACTTCATGTACAACTCACCAAACTGCCACCTTCAGAAGTTCTCTGATGACTCAGCGATCGTCGGCCGCATCACAAATGAGGACGACTTAGAGTACAGAGAACTGATACAGGACTTTGTGGACTGGTGTCTGCGGAATCACCAGATCAATGCGGGGAAGACCTAAGAACTGGTGGTGGATTTCCACAGGCGCACATATCCCCCTCCAGCAGTGAACATCCAGGGAACGGACATTGAAAGAGTGGACTCTTATAAGTACCTGGGTCTGAACCTTAACTGTAAACTGGACTGGTTAGACAACACTGCTGCACTTTACAGGAAAGGACAGAGCAGACTCTACCTACTCAGGAGATTGAGGTCGTTTGGAGTGCAGGGGTCACTCCTGAGGACCTTTTTTGACACAGTGGTGGCATCAGCCATCTTCTATGGAGTGGTCTGCTGGGGCGGCAGCATCTCCACTGCAGACAGGAAGAAACTGGACAAACTGATCAGGAGGGCTGGCTCGGTCCTGGAAACTTCTCTAGACCCAGTGCAGGTGGTGGGAGAAAGGAGGATGCAAAACAAGCTAGCATCCATGCTGGAGAACAGCTCCCATCCCATGCATCAGACTCTGGCAGCACTGGGCAGTTCCTTCAGTGACCGGCTCCTTCACCCCAAATGTGTGAAGGAGCGCTATTGCAGGTCCTTCCTTCCTGCTGCTGTGAGACTGTTCAACCAGCACTGCTCCCAGTAGATCATACAAACATACAACATACACAAACACACAATATACACACATACAATATACACACATTCAGAATGCAAATATTTTTCATTGTGCAATATGTTCGTAAGTGCAATACAGATCTTATGCAACTCTTATTTTATTATTATTCTTATTTTGTTGTAAATAGTCTAGAGATTTAACTTTAATGTTTATTATTTATAATGTTTGTACTGTTTCCCGTTTCTATTACTGAGTGCCTTATTTCTATTACTCTGCTGCTGTAATACTGTGAATTTCCCTGCTGTGTGACTAATAAAGGATTATCTTATCTTATCTTAATATGGCACAAATACCACAACAGAGTTTTAATAAGTTGGAACAGGTTAAAAATAAACATAGTAGTGCACTGCACCAAGGCTGGTAAAGCATGACTAATTATGCTTTCTTTTTAATGAAGCATGCAGTTGTTCAGTGTTTTTTAAGTATTAGTATCCACTCTGAAAAGCATATTGTGATATAATGTGTTTATCATGATCGTCATATTGTCAATGCCTGTCTTGCACTATAAATGAAAATATTCTAAAATATTTGGGAAAAGAAACATTCATCACATTAAGGTACATTAAAAAGTACCAGAGAGCATAATTTTTTATTTTACTCTTTTGAGGAGTTCACATTCCACCTTCTTGGAATCATCTTCACAAATTTCAAAAGTGCCCCCAGGATTTTTTCACATTATAAAAAGGAAACAAATAAATTTGAGTACATTAATGCTACAGAATCTTAAATGGCCAAAAGCATTATGACTGATGAGTCAGCTTAGAGGGGAGAGCCCTAGTTTATCTTATCTGGTTTAACATGGTGGTATGAGAAGCTTTTTTTGTTTCTTCTGCCCCTCCTCCTACTCCTTTGTGACTCCTTTCTTCTTCGGTGCAGTCCCTCGTTCGCTGGGAGTGAGTGTGTCCGTGACTGTGGAGGGGACGTCATCTGTCTATAAGCTTCCCATCGCTCCTCTCATCACTGGATCACACCCAGTGGACAACAAAGGGTGAGTTATATGACATACTATTTTACAACAACACTGCCAAACATCAAGCAGGGACTTTTCTGCAATCTCAGTCTTGTGTGAGAGGTATGTGTTATGATTTATTTAGGAAGTTGTGTATTTGATGTAGAAAGGCAGTGTGTTGATTGTGGCTCAGGTTATGTCTATCCGTATGTCTGGGTGTAATTCTGTTTTGTAATAACTTAAGACAGTATAGCAGGGGATGAGCAAAATTATGGAAATGGTGATTAGGAGATGACATCAGCAACTGGCCTTTGGGCAGTTTTAGAGCAACTATAGTCATTTTGGGAAATATCGTACATAATTTTAACAGTATGAGGAAATAGAGCCGTTCTTCACGAATAGCTGGCCACCAGGGATATTCACTAATTGAGAGCACACACACACACACACACACACACACACACACACACACACACACACACACACACACACACACACACACACACCTACCTTCTAAGCCGATTCTCCTTCTGGGTCGCGGGGGGTGCTGGAGTCTATCCCAGCTGTCATTGGGCGAAAGGCAGGATAGACCCTGGACAAGTCTCCAGTCCATCGTCTGAATGTGTATCTGCTTTGGATGGGAAAAAAAGGTTTTTGTTTCTGAAAGCCTTAAAAGGATGTAAGGTTATTTTAAAGCTATTTTCCTTGTGTTTATCTCAGGACTCCAACATTTTCTCCAGTGACGAACTCAAACTGTGTCGACTTGCCAGCATGTTTCTTCCTGAAGATGAACTGCCCCATGCCTTTCTCGCTGTCTTTCATTCAGAAAATGGGCAATGTTACAGGTAGGAAAGCAAGAAAAATTCAGGTTTGTTGGTAATGCCCTGTTAAAAGACTAGGGAATATGTTTGTATAAGTCGGTGTATGTTTTCTCCTTTTGACCATGCATTATGTCTCAGGTATCCCTGTGTTTGAGGCTGCCCCTGCCTTGTCATCACTTTACGATCTCATAATTAAAAGCCAACTCAATGAAGAAGAGGGAGTCAGTCCTCCAGCTTCTGCCCGATCTATGCGCTTCTATGCAGTAAGTTCTGATCTCTTTATCAATGTGTAGTGCAGAGTCTAATGTAAAGGTATTCAGACCTGAATCTCAAATCCAAATCTGTTTCTGTTTCTGTGCTTAAGGTTAGTGTAATGTAGGTTAACTAATTTCAAGGTCTAGCGGGGATGAATAATCTGTAGTATTGAGGCTTAAGGGCTCTAATTAGGGCAGGATGATGTCTAAAAATAATTATTGCAATTATTTTGCTGTGACTATACCGTTTGCTTTTCAGTAACCTTGTAGCTTATTCATTTTCTATGACAGTGCATTATTTTTATTGTCTTTGGTCAATAACAGTAAAAGAGAATTAACATGTTACATGTAAATATTATTTAATTAATATGGTGAACAATTTAAATTAAATTGATATTAAATCTGGTTATTAGTTGTCGCCTGTACAAAAGATCATCAGTCTGTTGCTGCGATTTACCACTGTCTTAGCTGAAACGTGCTTGTTGAATTGCTGATTTAATAACTCTTCTTATCTGATCTTTTTGACTCTTCTTTGTATTTGTTCATTTAATCTTTGCGCTTTGTAAGTCTTTGCCAGGACAACAGCATTGTTATTTCCTGAATGGAGACGCCCCTGTGCAGGATGGGAGATCTCTGCAAGGAGCACTGGTATCCAAAATTCCCTTCAGACACCCTGCTCATGTGCCCCCTCTCCTAGACATCATACGACACCAGGCAGCTTATAACACATTGATTGGCAGCTGTGTCAAAAAGACTTATATAAAGGAAGGTGGGTGTCCTTTCTTAAAGAATTTGCTGAAAAGCTTTGTGTTGGCTTGTTTTGTTGTTGCGGTTCTCATCTAGGTCTGTGATCACCTTGCAAAACTTAAATTCTAGTAGACAGAACACCAGGAGACAAAATTAAGTTAAACAAGTAAGCAAAGCAGGGAAAGTACACTGTACAATAACTGTCTGCAAGTGGCCACAAGCTCTTTTAAAAAGCACATGCCTAAAATGTAGGTTGTCAGAATTAAGCCCTCCTTAATTTCATCCTTTATGCATACACTAAGTGTCTTATTTTGCTTAGTTTCAGCCTTGAGGTTGGCTACTGCTGTCCATCTCATATTGGTGATGGACTGTATAGTGGCATAATTTATCAGGCCATTGTCTGTATTGGACTGAAATATTTGTGCAAGATCAACTTTTTGATTCTCTGTTTCATTATCATGTTCATACATTACCAAATAAATGTTATATATTTGTTCTATGAAAATGTTTCTCAGGTCCTCAAAAACTATGATGTAATCATTTATGTGGTACTGTAATGTGTCTTGTTCTTTTTATAGATACCCCAGGGCTTCTGCAGTTTGAGGTCTGCCCACTGACAGACTCCAGTTTCAGTGTGTCCTTCCAGCACCCTGTGAATGAGTCACTTGTTTGTGGTGAGAACATGTTTAATCTACTTTTATTTTCATAAACATTTAATCATCTGATTTTAAATTTAAAAAAATTTGAGGTAGGTGTGGTACCTCAGATTGGTTGGTTTTATGATTTTTCCATGTCTTTTTCCCCTCCCTCCCTTCTTCTGCTCGTCTTAGTGGTGATGGAAGTGATTGACTCTAGGCAGGTGGCCTGTAAGCTGTACAAGGGCTTGTCGGATGCTTTGATCTGTACAGATGAGTTCATTACTAAGGTGGTTCAGAGGTAAGTACAGCAGTCTGCTTGTGTTGAAGACTTTTAATTTGACTTAAACCGTAGAACAGGTGTGTGCAGTTTTACTCTCAGAGGGTCAATGATTTAATGAGTGGAATCAGGAATGCGCCAGCTGCAGAGCTTTTGTATGGTTTTAAGAGAGGTATAAGTGTCAAAAGAGAGGTACAAGATAGTGGAACGGATGTCCGTTTATTTGTGTTTAGTTATGATTTCCTTCTTTAATTTTTGCCTCCTTAGATGCATGTCCATTCCCGTGACCATGCGAGCTATTCGACGCAAGGCAGAGACCATTCAGGCAGACACCCCTGCTTTGTCTCTGATTGCTGAAACTGTGGAGATAATGGTAAAGAAGAACTTGCCCCCAACAGGCAGCCCAGGTTATATGGGAATGGGCCCAGGGCCTGATGGGAATAATCCCATGGGCCTCCCAGGTGTTGGAGGATGCACCACACCTACAGGAGGCAGCAGTGCTGGAGGTATGGGTGCAGGTGGGACATTCCAAGGCCCAATCACCTCACTGTTTAACATGAGCCGTCAGGGCAGTTCAGTTGTTGATAGTATGGGACAAGTGGGAGGTCAACAACAGATGCAGCAGCAAGCATCCCAGCACAGTCATAATTCGGATGACTTCAGCAAAGTGACTCAGAACCCAATATTAACCAGCCTGTTGCAGATAACAGGCAGTGTGGGCTCTAGTCCCACACCCCAAGCCCCTGCAGGTTCGCAACCACACCAGACACCTCCACCAACCACCTCACCAGCTAGCAACACCAAAAACCATCCCATGCTGATGAACTTGCTGAAGGACAACCCATCACAAGATTTTGCTACGTTGTATGGTAGTAGCCCTCTGGAAAGACAGAATTCCTCTGGGTCTCCTCGTACAGACAGCCAAGGTCAGCCTTGTCCAGTAGGAGGTACTAAGGGCAAGAAAAAGCGTCCAAGGGCCTCAGACAAAGGTGTGATGGGAGTAGGAGGAGGGATAGGGATGAAACAGCAATCTCAACAGCAGCAAGTGGGAAGTTTGAGTCAACAGCACCATCACATGCACCACCCTACTGAAGACGACTTCCACCGTGAGCTGTTCTCCATGGATGTTGATGCCTCTCAAAATCCTATCTTCGATGTCAATCTTCCAGGTGACGGACTAGACACTCCTCACAGTATCACGCCAGCCCCAAGCCAATGTGGGACCCCACCCTCTGGTCCTGGAATGCCATACCACCCACAGTCTCATGTTCAAGCTCAGACACAAGCTCAGTCCCAGCCACCAGGACCTTTACCTCGCATGGTTCGTCTCTCTAGCTCTGACAGTATTGGGCCTGACATTAATGATATTCTGTCTGATATTCCTGACCAGGCCACTAAAGGAAGCAGTGGTAGCCATGGGCAGCATCATATGGGTGGGGAAGACGGTGGTTCCTTGGGCACCCCATTACGGGATTCATCCAGTTCAGGTCAGGGTAGTGCGGTATTTGAGGCTGACCTGTTTAATGCCAATAGCAATGAGAATCCATTTACTGATGCAGCAGATCTAATTGCAGAGGCCACTACTGCAGCAACGCCAAATAGTGATGCCTCCTCAAGTAACTTCTTCCCAGACACAGACTTCAATCCAGAGTTGCTTCCTGGACAGGGAACCTTCTCACAGAGCTACTTTGAGGACAGTTCACCCAGCCCAGAACCAGATCTTGACCTTGTCAAAGGCTTTAGTGGGGGAAGTCAACAGAACACTCCTTCGGGCACTCCACAGAATCCCACCTCGCATGGACGTAGCACACCTGATGCCTCATTAAAGGACCCTTTTGACATGGGCTTGGTTTTCAGTGGGAATAGTGGAGGAGGAAAGCCTCTGCTGGGCCCAGCACCAGACATGGGAGATTCACATTCTTCTCATGGTGGTGGTAGCCAAAGTCCGCTCTTGACTGGCTTAGGAGGAGTGGTCACTGATTTCAAGAGTAGTGAAGTAAAAGTCAAACAGCAGCAAATGAGGCCAAAAGAAGATAATGGGGGAGGAAACTCTGGAATGGTGATGGGAGGAACAGGCTCTTCTGAAGGGAAACAGATGAAGCGTAGTCGTACACCTTCTAGTGAAGGAAAATCAAAAGACAAACCACCCAAACGTAAGAAGCTGGATCCCGATGGCAAGTCTCCCTCTCACAGCTCAGGAGGTAGGCCCTATACTCCTCCGAGTGGGAGTGCCAGTTCAGGGGGATCATTGAGTGGAGGGGGATCCAAATCACCAGGGAGCTCAGGTCGTTCTCAGACTCCACCAGGAGGTGCCACACCACCTATACCTAAAATCACAATACAAATCCCCAGGACTTTAACTGGGGGAAAAACATCTTCTCACGGGGGTTATACATCAAGCAGCTCAACAAGTGGAAGTACTAGTGGGGCCAGTGGCACAAGTAGCAGTAAAAGCCACCATTCTCACTCCTCTTCATCCTCGGGAAAGATAAAGAGTAGCAAGATGGAAGGTTCCATGGGTCAAGGAAATAGTTCCAAGCCACCCAGTGGAGGAGGTGGGAGTGGCATGCCTTCTCAGTCAAAAAGCTCTTCCCTAGGCATGGGCTCAGGCAAACCAGGCTCTTCTCCAATCACCAAGCATGGTATGTCAGGTTCAGGTAGTGGTAGTAGTAGTGGATCAGTTAGTGGTAATAAAATGAAGCCCCAAGGAGGCAAGCCTCCCGGATCAATGATGAACCCGAATATTAAACCTAACATCTCTCCTTCACACTCACGATCTGGTGGTTCTGACAAACTTTCTTCCCCAATGAAACTTCAGCAGGGCCAGGTACCTGGGACCCCACCATCCTCAAAAGCTAAGTCGCCAATTGGTTCTGGAAGTGGGAGTTCAGGGGGGTCCAAGTCCTCTTCCAGTGGTGGAATGAGTTCCCAAAAGCAGTTAGGAAGTGGGTCTTCCTCTGGCTCTTCCTCCTCCTCCTCCTCTTCTGCTAGCTCCTCCTCTTCCTCAGGTTCCATGTCTTTTTCCTCCAGTGGTCAGTCCCAATACGGAGGCAGTTCAGGTAGTGGTGGAGGTGGCGGAGGTGGTGGAGGAGGAGGGGGTGGGAACAATCCTAATGCCAAGGGTAAGTCCCCAAGTCGAAACAAAAAGCCCTCTTTGACTGCTGTCATAGACAAATTGAAAAGTGTAGGTAGTGGAGGCATCGGAGGGGAAGAGGGTGAAGGAGGAGGGGGTGGCAGTGGCGGCAATGTTGGGAGCGGAAGTGGCGGAGTACCTCCAAATGTTGGCTCTGCTTCCTCCAAGGGAGGAGAGTACCTAAGCAAGCGAGAAAAGGTCGATAAAGAAGGCAAGTCTAAAGTGTCTGTTTCAGGGGGCAGCTCGGGCGAGAAAAAGATGATGGACCCAAAGGGTAGTGGGGTGAGTAGCACTGGCGTGGCTAAGATTATCATCAGCAAGCCAGACGGAGGTTCTCCAAGCATCAAGTCAAAAGTAACCCTCCAGAAACCTGGAGAAGGGGCAGGAGAAGGCTCTATGCGCCCCCAGCATTCAGGCCTTAAAGCGTCACCTCTTTTCAGTGGTTCAACCCCAAAACATGACCGCAGTTCCCCAAGCCATAGTCGCTCCCCAGGGTACACCCCTCTGAACCAAGACAGTGAAAGTGAATCAGGTAGCAGTTCCGTTGCAGAGAAGTCCCATCAGAATAGCCCCAGCTCGGACGATGATCAGACCATGAGGCCACTCCAGCCACCGCAAGACTACATGAGCTCCATGTCCGTCAGCCAGGGTGAGAAACACAAGAAGCACAAAAAAGAGAAGAAGAAGCAGAAGGACCGGGAACGAGAAAGGGATCGGGACCGAGACAGAGAAAGGGATCGGGAGAAGGAGAAGAAGAAATCAATGTCCTGTGGTCCTTCCTCTCACCCAATGAAAGCAGACAGTTGGTCCAGATCCCCCATGTCTTCCTCAGAACCCTCCATATCTATGCTGAGCTCCGAGCGCCCCTCACGACCAAGTCCTATGTATATGCACACAGAAGATGATGATCTCATGGATTCAGCCCTAACTGGCAACCTTGAACCGTTCAAATAGACAGAACTGTTACCATGTGGCTCACATGGGCCGTGAACCTTTTCCACCGTTGTGTTTTGTTTGTTCTTTGCGTTAAGAACATGGCATTTCGGAAACTCAAAGATTTTAATGTTACACTCGCCGCTTTTTTATGTGTACTTAGTGTGTTTCCCACTTTTTAAGAGGGGAGGTTTTTAAGGCTCTGAAATGACAAGAATTTTAAAACCACTGGAAAATATGATGATATTGAGTCGCCATCATGCTTTTTTCGTTCCGACTTCGTCAGCCTCTGCCAATGATTACTGAAACTCAGATTCGCGTCCTGATCCTGTCAATCAAAACATACACTGTGAAATTGGGCCCGATTAGGCTGTGTCTAAAATGATCTAAATTATTTGTAATCACTGGTTCGCATGGTAATTGAACTAGTGTTTTTTTTTTTTTTTTTTTTTTTTTTTTTTTTTATTGTAATCTGTTAACTTTTTAATCTGAAGAAGAAAGTCCATGTATTTTTAAAAGAGACTGTAAAGGAGCTGCTTTGCCACTTCAAATGCTCTCCAAGTGTTGAAACAATTTTTTTATACTGTTAGGCCTAATTGCCTTAAAACTTTGTTAAAGTATTTTAATACATTCTTTATGCATTTCACCATGATTATTTAACAGTGTAATTTTACATGTAGCTTTAGATGTGTAGAGGAGCATCGTACATTAGACGATTGTTTTCCTTCTTGTGTAAATAGACCAATAATTTTACAGGATGGAAATAAACATTTCTGAGAAATGTAAATATTTTTTGGAAGTGCTTTACTAAACACAGCCTACCAGCAGGTGTCACTGTTGAATCATTGAAAAAAGAGCTCAGTTAAGGCTGGCATGATGAAAATATGAAAGCATATTCTGATGACACATTACCCTAGAGTTGCAAGCTCATGCATATCAAGCACATCCCAGCTGAAGGCTCCTAGTGCAGGATCAGTATTCTTGCAAATATAATTACATTAATGGTATGAAAATTAAATAACTGATCCTTATAATCTCTGGTCAGTTTGTCTTTGTCTACTAATAACATGCATGAGGCCTAACATTCTGACGACCTCCTTGTTTCTACGCTCATTGTCCATTTTATCAGCTCCACTTACTATATAGGTGCACTTTGTAGTTCTACAGTTACAGAATGTGGTCCATCTGTTTCTCTGCATACCTTATTAGCCCCTTTTACCCTGTTCTTCAGTGGTCAGGACCCCATGGACCCCCACAGAGCAGGTACTATTTGGATGGTGGGTCATTCTCAGCACTGCAGTGACACTGATGTGGTGGTGGTGTGTTGGTGTGTGTCGTGCTGGTCTGAGTGGATCAGACACAGCAGTGCTGCTGGATTTTTTAAACACCTCAGTGTCGCTGCTGGACTGAGAATAGTCCACCAACCAAAAATGTCCAGCCAACAGCGTCCTGTGACCACTGATGAAGGACTAGAGGATGACCAACACAAACTGTGCTGCAGCAGATGAGCTGTCGTCTCTGACTTTACATCTACAAGGTGGACCGACAAGGTAGGAGTGCCTAACAGAGTGAAGTGAGTGGACACAGCATTTAACAATCCAGCGTCACTGCTGTGTCGGATCCACTCATACCAGCACAACACATACTAACATTCCACCACCACATCAGTGTTACTGCAGTGCTGAGAATGACCCATCCCAAATAGTACCTTCTCTGTAGGGTTCATGGGGGTCCTGGCCACTGAAGAACAGGGTAAAAGGAGGTTAACAAAGTGTCAGAGAAACAGATGGACTACACTCTCTAACTGTAGAACTACAAAGTTCAGCTATACAGTAAGTGGAGCTGATAAAATGGACAATGAGCGTAGAAGCAAGGAGGTGGTCATAATGTTGTGCCTGATCGGTGTACGTCATACAATATCCAGTAAAAAGGGAACTTATCCATAGGGCAGTGTACCCTCAAATGTGCTACATGGTCCTTAAGGCCCAACGGTGTACCGTGAGTAAGGTAAGTGTAAATGTTCAGCATGTTTATATGATACTAGAAATGTCGTATTAAAAATTCAGGAGTGTAAAATAGACAAATAGAAACCCAGAATGAATCACATGGTCTAATATTCTGTTGAGCAAGAATAACTGAGCCCTCAGACCCACCGCACTGAAGCAGAACCAGACAGCGTCAGGCTGTTGATACACAGGTATTGATTGTACCCTCACTGTTTCCACGACTCATGAAAAACAGTTGTCTGGTTTTTACGCACTGACGTATTAAAGAAGGTTCTAATTTACTTTACTGCTGGATGTGCATCCAGGGAATGCCGGCGTGGCTGGTTGATTGAACGAACAGGCACTACAGAAATGTATCGGTGTAAAAGTGAAACTGTAATGTGTAAAATTGCAATGTATTTGTATGACTTTCATTTAAATTTCCTGCACAAATACTGAGCTCAAAACGAAAAAAAATCTGATTCAATTCTACAATTAAGATTTACTGAGGTTTAGATGCTACAGGTTTAGACATTACACTGTTAGAAATGAAGGTTCTGTCCATGTACATTTTTCGTTCATCAAGGTACAAACAGTGTAAATGTTCCCTCAAAGCTGGTTTTAAGGTCTGATTGTGAACCTTTTAATCAGTTTCTCCAGGTGAAAATTTGGTATTTGTATCTTTTCATAACCGAATGTTTTAAAACAGAACATATAATTTCAGTGGATTATGGTTGTTACGTTACCTGACTAAAGGTACTGAGATTGTACCCTTGAGGGTCCCACCCCAGTGACCGTTTACTACCTTTTTCCTGTGACTGGATGTCATGAAAAGGTACAAATATGTACTTTTCACCTGGAAAAACTTATTTAAGCTTCATAATTGAACCACTGCTGTAGCTTTGAGGGAACATTTACATTGTACCTTAATGAATGAAAAATGTACCTGCACAGAACCTTCATTTCTAACAGTGTGCATTGTTCCTAACCTAAATGTACTGAAGGTACAACCCCAGTGACGTTGTACATATATTTTAATATTGCTGTTTTTATTAAGCGCTCTTTAAGATGGGTACTAAATGTTCTTGAATGAGACATAACCCTTCATTTTGAAGGTGTATAAAGGTTGCCATGGAAAATGACTGTGTTTTAGTTTTTGGACATTAAAATTAAATGTTTATATTTTGATGATAATAATAAGAAGAATGAAGTAAGTGCTGTTGCCTCACAACAAGAAAGGCCTGGGTTCGATTCCCCGGCCGGGCAACCAGGGTCACAGGGTTCTTCCCGTGTTTGTGTGGGTTTCCTTTGGGTTTCCTCCCACAATCTGAAGACATGCAGTCAGGCCAATTGGACACGCTAAATTGCCCCTAAGTGGGAGTGTATATGTCTCTGTTTGTCCCGCCCTGTGATGGACTGGTGACCTGTCCAGGGTGTATCCTGCCTTCCACCCAATGGCTACTGGGATAGGCTCCAGCACCCCATACCCAGAAGGATAAGTGGCTTAGAGGATGTGCGTGCGTGCGTGCGTGCGTGCGTGTGTGTGTGTGTAATCATGACTTCCAGACCCTATTTCCTTTTGTCCTATTTGTGTTGACTTGTTAGAGGCAGCTGTTGAGATTTCTCTGAAGCAGACGTTTTTGTGTTTCAAGCTTTTTTTGGATCAAACATGGTCTGTTTCTAGAACCTTCCTGTTTCTTTCATTTTTTGCTTCCTTTTTAGCTCCTTTGAGCTGAAAATAAGCTATTTGAACACCTGCCAACTCCACAGAGGACAAGACCATGACATTTAATAGTGAGATTTTATTTTAAGACCTGTGGGAAAGTGTGATATTTTTGTGGCAGCATTTTTGGTGCGGTTATATTCATGTCACCAGTACTGATGAATTGTTTCTGGTCTTCAGTTTTATTAAGATTAAGATTAAGTGACCCTTATTAGTCCCACGACGGGGAAATTTCACCTCCACATTTAACCCATCTGTGAAGTGCAACACCACATACACACTAGGGGGCAGTGAGCACACTTGCCCGGATCGGTGGGCAGCCCGATCCGCAGCGCCCGGGGAGCAGTTGGGGGTTAGGTGTCTTGTTCAAGGACACCTCCGTCATGTGCTGTCGGCTCTGGGGATCGAACCGGTGACCTTCCGGTCACGAGGCTGGTTCCCTAACCTCCAGCCCACGACTGCCCCATCCATATTGTGCTTATGGATAGAACCAGGAACACTCAAGAGAACCCTATGCACAATTACGTGGTTCTTTGCATTGAAAATTGATTCTTCTGATTGAGGGAGAGTGTGTTGGATATGGTTCATAGTACACCCTTAAAAGTTATGTTTCAAGGGTTCTTTAGTAAAGAAAATGGTTCTATTTAGAACTATGAATGCTCCACAAACCCTTCATGAAATGGTTCTTCAGATTGATGAAGAATGTGTTGTAGATGGCTGTGTCTAGAATCTTTTTGGAAACTGTTCTGCGTATAGTTCTTTATAGAACTATACGCAGCTCAGTGTGAAGTACCACATCATTATGCAATGAACCCTTTAATCATGCAACCATGAATGTTCGTGGTTCTATATAGAACCATTTTCTTTACAGGAAAATCTTGATGAACCATAATTTAAGTGTGCAGAAGAACCCTTTTTAAAAAGGTTCTGAATAGAACCATCAACAGCATATTTTACATCAACTTTTCATCATGCAAAGAACCTAACCCTAACCTTTATGTTTCTCTATCGAGAAACCCTTGAATCATCTTTTTAAAGAGTGAAGGGCAGCTGGAACTTCTGGGGAAAATAATAGGAACAGTCAAATCCACAACCTTTTCCCGAGTTACATCCGTAGACAGGAAAACGGTTTGGTCCTGACTAGGGATGTAGTTCGGGATAAGGTTTCTGTTTTCAGTTTATTAGAAACAAATGCTGTAATGTCTCGATATTCGTGGGCAGTTGTGGGCTGGAGGTTAGGGAACCAGCCTTGTGACGGGAAGGTCACTGTTTCGATCCCCTCAGCTCACGGTACATGACGGAAGTGCCCTTAAGCAAGACACCTAACCCCCAGCTGCTCCCCGGGTGTCGTGGATAGGGCTGCCCACCACTCCGGGCAAGTGTGCTCGCTGCCCCCTAGTGTCTATGTGGTGTTTCACTGCACAGATGGGATAAACGCGGAAGTGAAATTCCAATGTGTTTAAACACAATTGGCTAAAGGTTCTGAATTCAGTTCAATATAGTGTTTGAGCCACAAACTAACATGTAGCTAGACAAGATAATGAAATACAATACACTGTGTTTTATCCAGAGACCCAGACCTAACCGAACGTGCTGTTCGTTGGCTACAAGTTCACCGAAACCATTTATGAATGTATTTCATATTTTGTTGTTGAGGCTTTTGTGCAGTTTTCTGTAAAATGTTTTCTGCTTTTTTTCCATGATAACACTGGAAAATGAATAACTTGTACATAATGCATGTTGTGACTGGAAATTATATAAATGAAGGGTAGTCTCTGACTTTAGTACAGTACCAAACATTATTAATTTTTCCTTCTAAACTTGCAACTTGGATACATTTCAGTTTTGTACTGATAGGATTGACAAAGAAATCTGTCTTGTTATTCAAGCCCACATTTTTAAACACATCACATTGTGTTTAAGACAAGTGTCTTGAAAATATGTTAGTGACTTGCAGTTCTTGTTTCTCATCTTGTTTCTTTCAATTGAGGTTAATTAAGCTTTTCTCTGTTTATAAATCAATTCATCGATCTCTCTATCTGTATGGAAATGGCTGCTGAAGCACCTCTGGGCCTTTCCCTTCCTCCTCCTTAAACCCGCAACCTTCTTCCACACCTCTCACTTTTGGCCATCTTCTGGCTTTGGTCCACTCTTTTAATTAGTTCACACCCCCATCCTCCCTGCTATGTATTTTCCTCTGTCCTTGCCGTCCCTTCTTCTGGGTGGCTGCTTTCTCTACCTCCGCTCTGCTCGCAGTGCCTGGGGCTGGTTGTGGTTGAGTGGGACTCCGCCTGGCTGGCTGCTCGTCTGCTTGAGCTTTGATAAGCCGTTCTGTCCTCAATCCCAGTGAAGGCCTGGCAGAGCCCATGGCCATCCTTACATGGCCTTTAAATCTCGTCTGCATGTGTTTCGCCCTGTATTTTCAAGCCTGTCAAAAATGACTCCTAGATGGAGAATAAGGGCACAACAGCCAACCTGAAGCCTGAATTGTTGCACTTTTGTTCACTACTGACAATTAAATAGACTCAAATACACAGCAAGGAGAAATTCCCTACTTATTTAAGATTTTTACCACCACTCATAGGTACAGATCCAATGTGTTAAATTTATCCTGTTTATGCTCTATGGTCTCCCATAGCAACTGTTGTGAGGAACACTACAAAAACAAACAAAAAAACATTCGACCTAATAAGTAAATGTGGCACAACTGAGACGCATTATGAATTTTGAATGAAACAGTTGCCACAAAGTTAGAAGCATATAATTCTCAACAGTGTATACTGTACCATTGACATTACCCTTCACTGAAACCCAGAAAAACCGCCCCAACCCATTGTCCCTCCTCATCCAAACTTTACTGTCAGAACTGTGCATTCTGATAGTGTTCTCCTGGCATCCACCAAGCCCAGATTCATTCATCAGACTGACAGATAGAGAAGTTGATTCATCACTCTAGAGAACACGTTTCGATTTCTCCAGAGTCCAGTGGCGGCCACTCCAGCCGACACTTGGCATTGTGCATAGTGACCTTAGGCCTGTGAGCAGCTGCTCGGCAATTCATGAAGCTCCTGACTCAGTTCTTGTGCTGATGTTGCTTCGAGAGGCAGTTTGCAACCCTGTAGAGAGCTGTTGTTGCTCCTAGACACTTCCAGTAACAGCACTTCCAGTTGTCTGGGGCAGATCTAGCATGGCAGAAACTTCACTAATTTTGGTAAAGGTGGCATCCTATGACAGCTCACTTTTAAAGTCAGCTCTTCATTACAATTCATTCTACTGCCAGTTTTTGTCTAGGAGACTGCATGACTGTGCTTGATTTTTATACACCTGAAACATCTGAACTTAATAACTAGGAGGGGTGTCCACATACTTTTGGCCATATGGTGTATAGCAGTAAAGTATAGTTACAGATGCTCAACAAGCCGCATGTAATTTAACCTAATAACAGACTCTAAATTGAATTTGATAGTTTGTAGTTTCTCGTTGGGTATAAAAGGGAATTTTGCCAACGTTCTGTCCAACCTCACAACAGTAGCTTCAAAAGAATACATTTGTAGGTGGAGCCTGAGCAGATCAGTTAGGTTGTCAGCTAGGTTGTGTCAGCAGCCTGGATATAAAAAGCATCTCAACAGGCACACCAGATTTGCATGTCAAATAAAGTGCTGAAGTGTCCCAAAACAGTGTAATGTTTACTGTGAGAGATTTATGCTGGCAGCAGTGTTCAACTCCACAGCGAAGGATTGCTACAGTGGCAGATTAACCCGCGCATGCTGAACAGACGCACTTCAAACGCCTCACTGTGGCTCTACGGCCTCTCACTAATGAGCTGTTTGGTACGAAAATAACTTCCATGCACACGCCATTGGCTTAGAGCAGGCATAACGAAGCAGTCTGCCAGGTAAGCTTGAGGCTACAGAGAATTGTCCTCAGGGAGGAGAAAGAGGATGGTATTTTTGTCCCTGCATTGTGGAGAAATCGTTAAGGATGTTGGGACGTGCAGTTTATAAGCATGAGGACTGACATTTCATAGTAAGACTTTGTTTGAAGTGCAGTGGAAGTAGAGATGGGTGGCAAAACCAAGTGGCCTTCAGAAGAGCTTCAGTGCTTGAAGCTACGTTCACATAACAAGCCTCATTGCTCAGATCCAATCTCTTTGACACGATGGTTCACACTCATTAAGGTAAGTGATGTTTTCATGATGGTGGTAGAGAGTGCTGGTCCAGAAGCTCTCTTAAATGTTGAAGGGGTTTGAGATCTGGTGGGATTTTCATACTCATCAAACTACTGAGTGACCCCTCATGCCTTGTGAATGGAGGCATTGTCATTTACATTTATGGTGTTTGGGGGATGCTCTTCTCCAGAAGTGTAACTTACAATTGGATTATTTTACACAGGTAGGCCAAGATGGTGTTAGGAGTCTTGCCCAAGGACTCTTATTGGTATAGTGTAGGGTGCTGGCCCTGGTGGGGGATTGAACCCCAGTCTACAGTGTAGAAGGCAGAGGTGTTAACCACTACACTATACTACCATCATCAGTGTCATCCTGCAAGAGACTACAATCCTCTTGATAGGAATGTTTGAAGTCCATGCAAAGGTAAGTCTGAGAAAACACGTTCTTGTTAGTTGCTTTGTTGACTACTTTGTCTGCAATTTTCCCAAAAGCTAATGCAAAATGATCAGCAATAAAACTTTGATATAATCACAACAGTGCCCTCAAGGCCTTGTTACCACAGCAACAGCATACCGGTGCCGATAGCTCATAGTACAGCAATCCCACTATACTATAATTGCATATGTAAAAAAGTTGTACAAACGTCCTTTACAGTCAGGTCCATAGATATTGTTATAGTAGCTGTCTGCAACAGCATATTGGAGTTGAAATTAAATATCTGTTGAAAGTGCACAAGCAAGCCATCATAAGGCTGAAAAATCAGGGCTGTGGCCACATTAACTGATATTCTTAAAAAGAAATAAACACCAGAAAGAGCCCGGAAGATCATGGAAAACAACTATGGTGCATGAAAGAAAAGTTCTTTCCCTGGTGAAGAAAAACACCTTGGCCATATCAGGAACACCCTCCAGGAGGTAGGCATATCGGGGCCAAAGTCAACAATCAACAGAAGACTTCACCAGATTTAATACAGAGGGTTTAGTGCAAGATGTAAACCATTGGTATCCCTCAAAAACAGGAAGACCAGATCTAAAAAAAAAACAAAAAAAAAAAACACCTGGACAGTTCAGGAACATTATTTTATTGATACAAGATCAACTTGTACAGGAATGATGGGAAGAGACCAGTATGGAGAGGGAACTGCTCATGATCCAAAGCATATTGCCTCATCAGTGAAGCATGGCGGAGGTAGTGTTCTGGCAGGGCCATGTGTAGCTGTGAATGGAATTGATTCCCTTCTATCTATTGATGATGTGGGTGCTGACAAAAGCAGCAGGACAAATTCTGAAGTGTATAGGGCTGTACTATCACAGTGCAAAGCATTTTGTAAGATCAACCTTCAAGTCTTTTCGAAGCCATAGAAGTGGAATGTTCCTTAATGGCCAAGTCAAACACCTGACCTTAGTCCAACTGAGCATGCATTGCAGCATTCAGGAACTGAAGACAGCTGCGGAAAAGGCCTGGCAGAGCATCACCAGGGAGGAAACCCGGTGCCTGGTGATGTTCCAGACTTCAGGCAGTCATTGACTACAGAGGATCTGCAACCATGTATTACAAAAGTCAATTTAATTTTATATAGTTTGTCCAATTACTTTGTAGATCCTAAAAATGGGAGGCTATGCATTGAAATGATTGCAGTTCCTACAAAGTGCACCAGTCTGTATCTCTGTGCCTCATTCAGAAGACCTTTTAATTTGAAATAAATATTCCTGAAGTTTGTACTTTAGAGCACTTCATTCAATTCAAATAATATATATTTTTTGCAATAAGGCTGTTATTTTCTGTTCTAGTACATTATAGTATGACTTGCTTCAGCCTTATTCTGCAGCGCTCTGAGCTAAGCATCACAGATTCCTTTCAAATTCCTCACATACTTGGCTGCAGCTCTACAACCTACAATCAAGGACACAACCTGTGGCATTTAGCTGAAAATGACAGACACTTTTCAGACCTTTTTACTGGGTGCAGTGAAGAATTTCACTCCTACAGCTCACACCTTTTGCTAAAATCGTGTGAAAGTGTGTTTAAAGTAAAAGCAGAGTAGCTGAAGCGAAACTTAAATGAAGCTGTGACTCTATGATGCTAACATGACCTTAAATGTGACCTCCACAGAGAAAGCACATGGGGAGCAATTAAAATGACTGAATATAGACAAACTGGGCTTAGGATGTGGAGGCCACATTAAAGGGTGTGTTAGCATTAGAGTGTGGCTTATTATTCAGTAATTATGTGGACTACAATGCAAACTGGTTAGAAATGTGTGATAAAAGTGGGTAGCATTGTCACCTCATAGCAAGAAGGGCATGGGTTCCATTCCCAGCTGGGCAACCAGAGTCCTTTCTGTGTCCAAAGACATGCAGCCAGGTCAACTAGACATGCTAAATAAGCCCTCGGTGTGAGTGAATGTCTGTCTGTCTGCCCTGTGATGGCCTGGCAACCTGTCCTTTGTGCATCCTGCCTTCCACCCAATGACTGCTGGGAGATGCTTCAGCACCCGCCGTGGCCCAAAAGGATAAGTGGGTTCAGAAAATGTATGTTTCTATATGTACATATATTAACATATACACACCAATACAGAATAAATCAAATTTTCCCACACAAATCCATCTTTTCTGCACGCTAACTGCAGCATGCTGTTCGCATCCACTCACCAGTAGAAATGGGCCACACAGTCCCATGTGAAAGACCCCAGAAGATGAAAAATTCTTCAAAGCTGTAAATAAAAAATCTGCACGCTCTGCTATTTTGTACAACGCGTTGTTTTATAAATGAGGCTTGAGTGCTTTCTTCCACTTTCCTTTCATGTACTGGAATGTACTGAATTGACCAGGGAGAAAGCAATTACTTACCACACGCAGATTTAATGACGAATTCAGTGCTGCAGAAGCTGCAGCTCAATAGCTTTGACTTTTGATGTGGTACCTTCTGGTTCCTCTCTGTGGAGCTTGGACATGATTTTTAGCTTGTAACTTGAAGCTCGTTCACCTTCAGTATGATTGCTACTTGTTGCGTGGTTTTAAATATACGTGTTTAAATATGAAGTGGACATACGATTAATTCTCCCGCAGTTCCAAAAAAACGTAATTGTGATCTGTTTAAAGGCATTAATTGAGATAGTAATAAGCTAAACATATACAAAATGATCATTTATAGGGTGCTTCTTCTTTATTGGGAGGTACTACATTTCAAGTGAAAATAATATTTATATTATTATATATAAATATTTTTATTTCTTTGGATTTATTTGATTTTTTATGTTTTTTATAAAGCTGAAAGGTTTAGATTTATAATGAGTTCATTTTTTTTTAAATTAAAAAACTATTAAAAAACTGCTGTCCCACACTTTCATGTCACTTGCGAAAAAACAAGGCGTTTTAGTCCATAAGCGGGACCTTATTTCAGCCATGCCCCTGCATTTTAGAGCAGGATGTGAGGCTGCATCCCTGTCCCTCATGGCCACATGGTGAGCACTTAGATCCCATTGTTTTGAAGCAAATGTGTCACAAAGTCTGAAAAACAGTGAGGAGCATTAAGAATTGTCACTACCGATACACAGATTTTCAGCAATTAAGTGATTTCTTTTGTGTTTTAATGGAAAATAGTATGATTTTATGTGTGCACAGCTGTTTAAAGCTGTGTTTGCTGGTCCTGCTCAAAATGAGCTAAAATTGTCACTACTGAAACATTTGGTTTTGTTTTGGTAGTGAAGTAAACACAATCGAATTACAGGGTCACTCAAAGCAAAGCATGTTATGCTAAAATCCAGGTCAGTTAAAAGTCCAAAATGTGGCTTCAGTACTGACTTTGAACCAGTCCAGCAGAATGAGACACATATACTATAAATCCTAACTGCAAATGGAATATATATTGCTTAGAAAATGGATGGATGGATGGATGGATGGTACACAGATTAGTAGAAGCTGTGTAGTTATAAATAAAGAATAATACATGCAGGGGGAAAAAAAGGATGTGCAGGAGGTCCGCTAAAACAATGCAGATGCAAAAGGTGAATTAATTCAAGTGATATGGGTATAAAAGAGCATTAGGTAATAGAGGTACAGAGATAAAGAAGGGATTCAGAAAAAAATTAGGGCAATGCAGGGATAGAACAGCGGAGACTGACAAAGGAAAAAGCAAAAATAAATATGGAAATCAGAAGCAACAAAAAGAGGACGTGCGAGTTTGGAGCGAGAGAGGGACTGAGAGAAACAAAAAGGTGATGGAGGAGCAGGAGATGGAGCAGAAAGAGAGGAGAGAGGAAGAAGAGAGGGTGGAGAGCGAGCGAGAGAGTAAAGCATGTATGCAAATTCAGCAGGGAAGAGGATCAGGTGTTTTCAAAGGTTCAGCAGGATGCTCCTGCTCCGTGAGCTGGGAGTCTAATCCCGCATCTCTTCTCACTGCGACGCCACACATCCGAACACGCCCAGTCCACATCCTCTGATACATACAAACGCACACTCTAACGGCTTGACGACACATGCAAGACTTTTCATTGCCTTTTCTCTCGCTAAGCTGATCTCTCGGCTTAGAGAGAGAGAGAGAGACATATATGGTAGGCAACAATGACGAAGGTGAAAATGACAGTTAAATAGAGCCACAAATGATATCTGTCCAGCAAAAGTAGGATTTGTTCGCTGCTTTTGCAAGCAAGGCACCAGAGCAGCAGTCTCTCTGCAGTTGAGTAGGTTCCCGGGAAGCACATCTTGCGTTTCGCTTATAGAAGAACTCAAAATGATCTACGCTAATCTGTTATCAAGCACATAGCCATGCAACCGCCATCTAATATCTAACACTGGCAGTAGAATGGATCATACTGAAGAGCTCAGCAACTTTAAACGTGGTGTTGTCATAGGATGCCACAAGTCAGTGAAATTTCTGTCCTGCTAGATCTGCCCCAGACAACCATACAACTTTTACTGGGAGTGTCCAGGAGCAACAACAGCTCAGACCATGCAAACTTACAGGCTGTCGTGCTGAAGCATTTAGGGCATAAAAACCACCTGTCCTCTGTTACATCACTCGCTGTGGAGTCCCAAACTGCCTCTGGAAGCAACATCAGCACAAGAACTGTGTGTTGGGAGCTTGATGAAATGGGTTTCCAGCCAAGTAGCTGCATGGATGCCTAAGATCACTACATGCAATGCCAAGCGTCGGCTGGAGTGGTGTACAGCACAAAACCACTGGACTCTGGAGCAGTGGAAACGTGTTCTCTGGAGTGATGAATCACACTTCACTATCTGGCAGCCTGATGGATGAATCTGGGTTTGGTGGATGACAGGAGAATTGCACAGTGCCAACAGCAACATTTGGTGGAGGGGGATAATGCGCTGGGGCTGTTTTTCAGGGTTTGGGACCGTTAGTTCCAGTGAAGGGTGTTGTTAGTGATGGATGGATGGATGAATGGATGGATGGATGGACAGACAGACAGATAGACAGACAGATAGATACTTTATTGATCCCGAAGGAAATTTAGCAACAATATACAAAGAAACATCCTGAGCCAGAATTATTCCCAATTGTGGTCATATGAACCAGATGTCTGGAGACATGTAAAGGCTTTAAAAGCTGCCTCACTGAAAGCTGCAACCTCAAATGCTTTCGAACTGAATCTTTAAAAAATGAATGAATTTGGATTCCCCTTCAAAGCTATTCTACTGTAGATGACCTCTGGATGACCTTTCACCTAAACTGGACTGAACTGCTTTAACACCAGCCATCGTGGCAGGATAGCCGAGAGTTCACCATCAGTCTACTCATCAGTCCAAGCCAACCCCGCTAGCACATTAGCTGTTTCAGTGGATTAGAATATCCTATAAATAAACAGGTTTTTCAAAAGAGCTGTTATCCGAGAAGTGGCCCTCTGGGGACGTCATACAAAGCACCACTCTCTTCTTTCTCTTGTATTAAACGACAAACTGATACTAAATCTGCATTTTCAATGCATGTCGACAGAAGTAAAGCTCGATGTGTTTGCTCCAAAATTAGCTTAGGACGTTTGCCGATAAGCTAATTTTAAACCTTAAGTAAAGGAGGACAGGTGACGGTGGACATATCAGGATCTGTAACGGGAACTGCATACTCTTGATCTTGTGTAATCCCAGGTTAAGCCTTCACCACACAGTGTTCTGGAGAAAGTCCTATATCTGATTATAGGAGTCTGATCTGTCACCATTAGAGCAAATCCAGACTCACCACCCTTCCCAAAGCCTACGATATACCCTAATACAGTCGAATCCACTCAAGCATATTTGTAGGGAAAGTCATCTGCTTCCTCGGTTCCACTGTAGGCCTTTATGTTTAGTCTCTAAGTCTCTTTTTTGTTTGTTTTTTTTTTCATTCTATTCTTTTGGTAACAACACCTTGGTTGCTATGCTGTTGCTCACACATCCCATGTTGGAGCTTCAGCATTTTATTTTGTACCAAAATGATCCAAAAGGAAGAACAGAGCTCAAAACACTTCAGTTCATATGCTGATAGAGGGTTGATGTGGTTCTTCAAGGGCTCTATAGTAAAGACAGTGCTTCAATAAAGGTAAAGGGTGGTTGAATCTGGAAGCATGAACACTCAAATAACCATTTGCATGCATAAAGGGTTCTTTGCATGGTGAAATGGTTCTTCAGTGTTGTCTGTGGTTCTGCATAGACATGGTTCTGCTATGGTTACGATGTCTAGCTTGTTGCTATAGCGGAACCCTTTTTTGCTGCTATACTGAGCCATTTTTAAATGAAGCATCTCATTCCATCATAAAGAAAAACATAACCATCCAAAGAACCATTTCATTGCATTCAAATGGTTCTTTGAGGTGTCACGGTTCTACCTAACCATTACCATTACTGAGCAACATTGGACGAAGCCCTTTTTTAAGGGTGTAAAGAAAGTGATCCTATATAGAACCATGAACACTCTTGTCTGACTCAAGGGTTTTTTGCATCATGACAGGGTTATTCAGACTGATTGAGAATATGCTGTACATGGTTCTATGGTTCTATATAGCAACGAAAGGGGTTCTGCTAGTGTTTAGATGTCAAACTGGTAAGAATAGAAGACGAAGAACCCTTTCTGGTGCTATATAGAACCCTTTCAAAAAGGTTCTACATAGAACAATCTACAGTACAGAAGACAGTCAGTGGTGATGCTGAGATAGAAAGGTACACACTTCAAGGGTTACTTAGTAAAGGCAATGGTTCTAATTAGAACATTGAGTATGTATAGAACCATTTGTAGTGGTCCTTCAGATTGATGGAGAATTTGAAATGGTTCTATATAGAACCAAAAGAGGTACAATGTCAAGCTTAACAACAGAAGAACTCTTTTTGGTGCTAAATTAAAAAGGTATATAGAACCGTATACATCACGTTCTCCATCAATCTGAAGAACCATTTCACCGTGCAAACAATCCTTCAAGCATGCAAATGTTTCTGTATAGACTTGATGGTTCTAGAACAGTTACTTTTACTAAAAAGCCATGAAGAACCATGTGTTTTAAAGCGATACTGTGAGAAACTACAGGATTTATACATGTTTTCGTCTCTGTGCTGTACTTGTCTAGTACGCTGTATAGTAACGATCTATATGATTGCTATAAGGTTCTAATAGGAGCCCTGCAGAAATGTATGTAATATTTATTGTAAGGGAGGCTTTGGCTTTGAAATTTGTAGCTTAGACTAGTCTGCAGAGCTGGTTTATAGGTAAAAAGACACACAAACGCTAAATGAAAGTGTAATGTACTGAGCTCGGGCGCTGAAATCATACATATACAGTGTTAATCCAACATTAGACTCACTCTCACTCAAAGCGCGGCAGAGCACATAAACAGCGCGTTAATAACGAGTTCATTAAGAAACACGCAGCCGTTGCTGACTGATTTCTTTGCGTCATCCCAAAACAAAGTGCGCAGTGATCCCGCCCCTTCTGCCTACGTCACCGGCCTGGACCAATCCAATCACAGCACTCAAGCGACGCGGTGGAGCTCTGTCCAATCAGAGCGGAGCTCTCTGGCAAATCAAAGTTGTGAGAGCGCGAGAGCGAGGCAGTGCGTTGTGGCGGTGGGGTTGAGAACGCGCGCCGTAACGGTAAATAACGGTCGCTGCGCGCTCGCGTTTTAAATGAGCGGATGGAGGAAAGTACTCGACCGGCTGAGGGGCTTTAAAGGAGACCACCGAACAGAGAAGCAGATTTCACGGATAAACCGGACTCTTGTTTTTAAAAAGAGCTCTTTTTGTAGGCGGACTTATTTTGGCGCTTCACTGACAGGACGCGCGCGAGCTGGTGGAGTGGCGGCTGGTGCAGTAAATGCTGATAAGGTAAATGTTGGCCAGTAGCCACTGTTAAGTGTTTCTGTTGGTCCCTGAAGGTTTTGTAAGGTGTTTTGACATTTTTAATGGGTTGATGTTAAGTGTGAAGGAGCTTAATGATTTAACGGGTGACCAGTGGCTGATTCTCAATCCATTTGATGGTTTCCTAAAGATGCTCTACAGGGAATTACATAGTGGCCTCTATTGGAAACCATTCAGCCAATTCCCATTAGAAAGCAAAACCATTAGGTTTTAATGGCAGTTGTTTTCTCATAGTTATTTTTCATTAGGGAGGTAATGTTAAAGACTGAATGGAGTATATGTTGGGGATGCATACGTTGGTGTTGGTAAGGTAAATGTGGGTGAGGTGTGGTAATGGTGAGGTAAATGATGGTGAGATAAATATTGGTGTTGGTGAGGTAAATGTTGGTGATAGTGAAGTAAATGTTGGTGTCGGTGAGATAAATGGTGTTGGTGAGGTAACTGTTGGTGTTGGTGAAGCACATGTAGGTGAGACAAATGTTGGTGTTGGTGAGGTAAATGTTGGGGATAGTGAAGTAAATGTTGATGTTGGTGAGATAAATGGTGTTGGTGAGGTAAATGTTGGTGTTGGTGAAGCACATGTAGGTGAGACAAATGTTGGTGTTGGTGAGGTAAATGTTGGTAAGATAAATGTTTGTGTTGGTGAAGTCAGTGTTGGTGTTGGTGAGGTAAATATTGGTTAGATAAATGTTGGTGTTGCTGAGGTTAATGTTGGTGTTGGTGAGATAAAGGGTGTTGGTAAGGTAAGTGTTGGTGTTGGTGAGGTAAATGTAGGTGAGATAAATGTTGGTGTTGGTGAGGTCAGTGTTGGTCTTGGTGAGGTAAATGTTGGTAAGATAAATGTTGGTGTTGGTAAGGTCAGTGTTGGTGAGGTAAATGTTGCTAAGATAAATGTTGCTGTTGGTGAAGTCAGTGTTGGTCTTGGTGAGGTAAATGTTGGTAAGATAAATGTTGGTGTTGGTAAGGTGAGTGTTGGTCTTGGTGAGGTAAATGTTGGTAAGATAAATGTTGGTGTTGGTAAGGTCAGTGTTGGTGAGGTAAATGTTGCTAAGATAAATGTTGCTGTTGGTGAAGTCAGTGTTGGTCTTGGTGAGGTAAATGTTGGTAAGATAAATGTTGGTGTTGGTAAGGTCAGTGTTGGTCTTGGTGAGGTAAATGTTGGTAAGATAAATGTTGGTGTGGGTAAGGTCAGTGTTGGTGAGGTAAATGTTGCTAAGATAAATGTTGCTGTTGGTGAAGTCAGTGTTGGTCTTGGTGAGGTAAATGTTGGTAAGATAAATGTTGGTGTTGGTAAGGTCAGTGTTGGTGAGGTAAATGTTGCTAAGATAAATGTTGCTGTTGGTGAAGTCAGTGTTGGTCTTGGTGAGGTAAATGTTGGTAAGATAAATGTTGGTGTTGGTAAGGTCAGTGTTGGTCTTGGTGAGGTAAATGTTGGTAAGATAAATGTTGGTGTTGGTAAGGTCAGTGTTGGTGAGGTAAATGTTGCTAAGATAAATGTTGCTGTTGGTGAAGTCAGTGTTAGTCTTGGTGAGGTAAATGTTGGTAAGATAAATGTTGGTGTTGGTAAGGTCAGTGTTGGTGTTGGTGAGGTAAATGTTGGTGAGATAAATATTGGTATTAGTGAGGTTAATGTTATTGTTGGTGAGATCAAAGTTGGTGTGATAAATGTTGGTATTAGTGAGGCTAATGTTCGTGTTGGTGAGGTAAAAGTTGGTGATGGTGAGGTAAATGTAGGTGAGGTGCATAAATGTTGGTGTTGGTGAAGTACATATGAGGTGAATGTTATTGAGGTAAATATGAGATAAATTGTGTTGGTGAGGTAAATGTAGGTATGTTGGTGTAGATGAGATAAATATGAGGTAAATGTTGGTGTTGGTGAAGTAAATGGTGTTGGTGTTGGTGAGGTAAACGGTGATGGTGAGGTAAATGTTGGTGTTGGTGAAATAAGTGTAGGTACGTTGGTGTAGGTGAGGTAAATATGAGGTAAATGTTTCTGTTGTTGAGGTAAACGTAGGTGAGATAAATGTTAGTGAGGTAAATTATGATAGTGAGATAAATGTAGGTCAGATAAATGGTGTTGGTGAGGTAAATGTTGGTGTTGGTGAGGTAAATGGTGAGGTAAATGTTGGTGTCTGTGAGCTAAATATGAGATAAATGTTGGTGTTGGTGAGGTAATAGTAGGTGAGGTAAATGTTGGTGTTGGTGAGGTAAATGTTGATGTCTGTGAGGTAAATATGAGATAAATGTTGGTGATGGTGAGGTAAATGTTGGTGTCTGTGAGGTAAATATGAGATGTGTTGGTGTTGGTGAGGTAAATGGTGATGGTGAGGTAAATGTTGGTGTCTGTGAGGTAAATATGAGATAAATGTTGGTGTTGGTGAGGTAAATGTAAGTGAGGTAAATGTTGGTGTGGGTGAGTTAAATGTAGATGAGGTAAATGTTGGTGTGGGTGAGGTAAATGGTGATGGTGAAGTAAATGTTGGTGTCTGTGAAGTAAATATGAGATAAATGTTGGTGTTGGTGAGGTAAATGTAGGTGAGGTAAATGTTGGTGTTGGTGAGGTAAATGGTGATGGTGAGGTTAATATGAGATAAATGTTGGTGTTGGTGAGGTAAATGTAGGTGAGGTAAATGTTGGTTTTTATTACATAAAATGGTCCTGAATACACTGCCTGATATCTGAGACATTGTTTTACAGTAGATTTGTGACAAATATTTTAGTCTAAAACCTGTTTTATTCAGTTTATTTTAATCCATTCTTGGTGGATGGGTACCATAAGGGTAGTCTAAGGCAATAGCCCTCCTTCTCAAATTTTCCACTATTCCAGTATTATCAGGAGGCAAGTGCAGGTTCGCTGGTGGCTTTGGACTGTAAATAAAATGGCTATATATTTTTTGTAGTCATCAAGATTCCTGGTTTCTATCACCAAATGTAAGTCAGTAAGTTTGTCTGTAATGAACCATTTCACACCAATCCACTCTGGATGCTTTTGTTTACATCTTAACCACTGAATCATGCAGAAATTTTGAACGGTCAGCAGAATTCCTTCAGTGGTAATGAAGTGAGGTAACCATTGGTGAGGTAACTGCTAATGACTGAACTGGTTCTTTATCAAACACAGCCTGCCTGATTTGGAGAAAATGACGGAAATCAGCGAGAAGGAGAACGAACCTCAGAATCAGCGAGACTTCCAGCGCTCCCCTGGGACTGTCACCGGCCAGCCTGAGTCTAAGGTGAGCCAGAGCTGTCAAACTCACAAAACGCTGCTTACAGTAAGGGGGGGGCGAGCACAGCTGTAAAATGGTGAAAATAAATGACTTTATTCCCATCGGTTACTTTAGAGAAGTCAGCAGTGCATGATTTGCCTCGCTGGCTGACAAGAGACTGACAATCAATGGCTGCGGTCCGTGCACTGTGAATATGTGCAGAAATGAAAGTGTTGAAGAGCTCTGTAAGTCTGAAACATGGGCATGAAGAGAGGAAGCAGTAGTGGAGTCCAGGCTATTGTAAGAGTTCATGATAGATAAACTACAAAGCTGAAACTTAGACAGAACAACAGAGTAGAACCAAATGAAGAACAGTCAAACAACCTGGAATTAGCCATGAACCGAATACCATTCGCCAAATGTGCAGTCAGTTTGGGAATTTGGTGTAAGGAGCTGGAGAACGAACTGCCGGCTGTGCAGAGAGTGGGCAGAGCTCGTTACTCTGACGTAGCAACAAGCTGCTTGTTAAGGAACCGTAATTTGGTGGAAGGAACTGAACATTAAAACATATTAAATGACCCAATTTATTAATTTCTTACTTTATTTATTTAGCTGTTGTATTAAAGCAGTAGAACACTCGAGGAGTGTGTTATCGTGAAATAACATCACGGCTGTAATTTGGTCGCTGTAGATCATCACAGCCATGATGTTATTTCACGATAACACACTCCCTCTCGGGTTCTATTTCTTAAATAGAAGAGTATGGAATAGCTTGATAGAACAGAACATGATAGAACATGCTAGGATGTCATGAGATAGAACAGAGTAGAATTTAACTGAATGTATTAATAATGAGTGATAGAACAGAACAGAATGGGGTAGTGTAGAATGGAGTTGAATTGAATAGTATAGAATAATAGAACAGATTGGGCTAAAATAGAACAAGAGAATAGGATAAGACATCATGGACAAGCATTTACTTGAATCGGATAGCTCAGAATGATTGAACCGAGTTGAAAGGAGGGCAATTGGATAATAAGGAACAGAATAGGACAGAATTGCAAAATAAAATGGCATAGGATGGAATTAAATATAACTGCATAGTGTGCACAGTTCATTGAGGGTTCTTTAGAAAGGAAAATAGTTCTATATAGAACTATGAACACTCAAAGAACCCTTTGCATGATTAATGAGTTCTTCAGATTGATGGAAAATGTGCTATAGGCAATTCTATACAGAACTTTCTTGAAAATGGATCTATATAGCACACAAAAGGGTTCTTCTATTGTCACAATGTTTGGCTTGTAATAACATAAGAACCCTTTTGGGTGCCTTATAGAACCCTATTAATAAAGGTTCTCTGTAGAACCATCTGTAGCACATTCATACATGTTTTCCATCAATCTGAAGAACATTTTCATGAGGCAAATAACCCATTAGTCATACAAAGGGTTCTTTGAGTGTTTATCATTGTATACAGAACCATTTTCTTTACTAAAGAACCCTTGATGATCCATCTTTTTAAAGAATCTAGAGTAATAGATCTGAATAGATTGGCATAGAATAAAGCAGATTAAAATATGAACTTAATAACAATATACACTCACCGGCCACTTTATTAGGTAGACTGTTCAATTGCTTGTTAACACAAATAGCTAATCAGCCAATCAGATGGCCGCAACTCAATGCATTTAGGCATGTAGAGGTGGTCAAGCCAACTTGCTGAAGTGCAGGCCGAGCATCAGAATGGGGAAGAAAGGGGATTTAAGGGACTCTGAACGTGGCATGGTTGTTGGGTTCAGACGGGCTGGTCTGAGTATTTCAGAAACTGCTGATCTACTGGGATTTTCACACACAACCATCTCTAGGGTTTACAGAGAACGGTCCGAAAAAGAGAAAATATCCAGAGAGCAGCAGTTGTGTGGTCGAAAATGCCTTGTTGATGTGAGAGGTCAGAGGAGAATGGGCTGACTGGTTAGAGATGATAGAAAGCAACAGTAACTCAAATATCCAACCAAAATCTCTGAGGAATGTTTCCAACACCTTGTTGAAAGTCTGCCACGAAGAATTAAGGCTTTTCTGAAGGCAAAGGGTGGTGTACTTAATAAAGTGGCCGGTGAGTGTATGTAATGGGACTGAATGAAATACAGCACCTTCTAGAATTACCAGCCTTGAAAAAGTGCAGAATTATCAATAATTGAGAGGTGTTTTTTGAGAAAAATGTTTATTTTTGTATATTGATTTATTTTAAATTGAATAAATTTACCTCAGTTTCCATCAAGCTGGTAAAATTAATTTCTTCATAGGCCTTTGCCTCAAGGGTGCTAATAATTGCGGAGGGCACTGCAGAATATTATAGGTCCTAAAGTGCAGTAATGCCATAAAACCTGTCAGGGTTTCAGCTCGTTATTCCGACCCTGAGTCTTTAGCCATCAATCCCAGTCTCAGTGTGACAGTCCTATCAGCCTGTAACACTGGAAGACCAATATGCTGCTATGCCTCATGACTTCTTACGTAACAAGGCATATCTGCTGATGGTGGGGAAGCAGGGAGAAGAGTTAGGGCTAGAGCTCTGTGGCTTCTTGTGGAGAAGTTGGCCTAAAACTGTTTGCATGTTCATTGTCAACTGCTCTGTGTTAAGCTAGTTACACCTACTTTATACCTGCTCTGATGTGCCATTTTATTAGAGTCACCTGTCATATAGTTACACTTTGTAGGTATAAAAATAATGATTCTTTTAACCACCTCCTTCTATCTTGTCCATGAATAGAAAGGACCCCCCTATAACCACCACTGACCAGATATTTTGAGTGGTTGACCACTCACAGCACAGCAGTGATACAAATGTAGTGTAGTCAGTGAGTGGGTCAGAGAGTGTATATGGTAGGTTTCCCAAGTAAACTATCCGTTTAGTAGCCACATTTATATGCATCTTGATAGTCTATTAATAATCAGACTAAAAGCTCGATTGGAATAGAATACGTCCATGTATACACTTAAACTGGACTGGACTAGTCCCATTAAGGCGATACAGTTTGTGGGTAAGGTGGGTAATCCTGCAAAAAAATCCTTTAAGTACACTCTCAGAAATAAAGGTACTAAACTGTACCTAATAAAGTGGCCGGTGAGTGTATATAGTAAGTTGAGCTGATAACATGGACAATGAGCGTAGAAACAAGGAGATAATGTTATGTATATAGCACCCAAAAGGTACTTCTATTGTTACGTTGTCAAGCCATTTTCAAAGCGGTTCTGTATAGAACCATCTACAGCACAGTCTAAAGAACCATTTCATGATGCAACAAACCAACAAATCATGCAGTGGGGTCTTTGAGTAGTCATGGTTCTATGTAGAACCATTTTGTTTACCAAAGAACCCATAAAGCATCAGCAGCAGCAGATCTTGTATCTTTACCCTGTAACTTTTTTCCGGTTTGTGAAGAATTAACTGACACCAAACCTGATAAATTAATCAAATGATGGTGAACGTTTTACTCTAGCAAGTCTATATGGGTGTGAAATGTAAACTGGTGCTCTCGCTGTGAGGTGTTTTATCAGGTGTAGCTGCACTGTGCGCTGCCTGCTTTACTACACAGCTGGAACACCAACTGCCAGCGTCAGCACATTTAAGAGAACTTATTCTTTTTACCCGGAGTTGATCGACGGTGCAAGTTAATTTCTGAGGCTTGTGTCGAACATCTTGTTTGTTTGTGCTTGTTTGTCTCCGAACCTGATTACGCTGTTGTGTCTGTGCATTCGTTTGTGTATCTGTCTGTGTGAGTCGATGTCTGTGTTTGGGCTTCAGAAGCACACGGTAAGATGGATGACTCTATCAGGTAACAGATGCTGTGCCTCTCTTCCCAGCGGCTGTGCTATAACTCAGAGACACTTAGAAAGCAGCAGTCAGGCCCAAACAAAATGCAGGCCCTGTCTTCATGCAGGTACTCTCACCAGGAGAGCTTACACATCTCCCGCTGAACTACTGCTGACGCACTTTGAGGAGCCTTCTATAAATCTTAAAAGGCCACTGGAAGACACCACTGCTTTATCTTTAGGCGTATTTTGATTGCTTTAGCACGATGGCTGGGTGTTAAAAGGATACAATACAGAATGTGTTCATTAGCAGCTATAAGCAGAATCTTATGTCTTGTGCATTTGCTATGGTATAGACTGCTGCATACAGCTGAAAACTGTAGAAGGCAGCGTGAAAATGAAATCTTCATTTTAAATGAAGATAAATCTTGGCATTGGTTGTGTTTTCGTGGTTATACATGCAGTCTTGTCAAAGCTTTGGCAGTTTGGGGCCCAGCTGCTTGTAGTTTGGAGTACATGTATTAGTGGTGCCCACTTGCGGTTCTTGAAGAAAGAGCTCTTGGAAAACGTTTAAAGATAAATCTTTAGGCCACAACACACCCGCCTAAACACCAGCAGTCAGTCTGAGTCACAAAACTAGGTTAATGATCCAGAGTTCTCACAATACTTTAATAAGCTAAATTAGGAATTTATTTTAATCATATTTTTGCACAAATTGCTAAAGACAGTAGAGCTGAGAGACAAGAGAAGTCCTGTGTGAGTTCCTGATTGGTGCTGATCACAAACTTCTCTGTTCAGATTATTCAGTCACATTATGGGACATCGTAGTTCGGCAGGAGTTTGGTGCACTGGGAACAAAGCAACAGAACACCCAAATGCATAAGACTAAATTTATATTATACTGACAGCAATTGCAGTTTATGACGAACTAGTTAGCATGTATAGCAGCAGGCAAACTCGTTAAGAGTCTTTGATTTGAATTAAAACAAATTATGACATTTTGTTTGGCAGTTGAGCAGTGGTGGACAGTAACTAAATAAATGTAATTAGTTTCTGTACTTAAGTATTTTTTCGTGTATCTGTACGTTTTCCTACTATTGGGTGACTTTTTACTTTCACTCCACTACATTTCAAAGTCTAATATCTTCCTTTTTCCTCCACTACATTTTGAGAAATCTGTTGTTCCTTTTGGTTTCTGTGTGTATAAAAACGGAACATGTCAAAACGAAAGAAGCGCAAAGTAAGAACACCAATCAGGGCACAGCGGTCACTTTGTTTAGAGCTTGTTTTGACCTGTTGGTCATACCGACCCTGTGCAGCACATGGTTCAACGTCAGCACAGAAGCGTAAAATTTTGGGAGAGTCTGTTCAACATAAATGATGAACTAACCTAACTTTGTGTAAATAGAGCACAATATAGAAATATGTCCACATATGCAGTCGAGACTGACGCAGCTTTTTACTGAATTTATACAAACACAATTTCATTTTATAGTAAATTAGTTTGGGCTGGTTTATGTTTATGAACAGAGACCTACAGATCAACATAGTAAAGGAAACTCATTTGTGATCCTGAGTTTAAAGCCAGATTTTATTAAACTTAAACTTGGAACTAAGTTACGTTAATTAATATTTTAGTACTTTTACTTTCGATAATTAAGTACAATTGAAGGCAGATACTTTAGTACTTTTACTCAAGTGGAGGTCTAAAGCGAGGAACTTCTACTTTTACTCTAGTAATGTTGTACCTTGGGTGTCTCTAGTTTAACTCTTTAACTCTACTTTAACTTTGCTTTGTATACCTCGACCAGCACTGCAGTTGAGAGAGTCTGCTACCGTCTGCTCACTGTTTACTCACCATTTGCATTAGATAACAACCGTATTTCTGTTGCTTAGTAACAAAATCAAAATCATAGTGTTTCAGATAAAATCAAAATATTTTACAGTGTAAAACCAGATCTGGTTACAACAGTGAGAAATCACGTGATTAAACGAGTAGATAACAGTAGATAAAAAAGGCTAAAATATTTTTGATATTGAAGCGTTAAAGGACGAATATCAGCCAGGCCTAACGAGACCTAATGTCTCCGTCCATTATTAGAGCTTTGACACAAGCAGCACTTTAGAGAATTAAGGTAGTGGCAGGAAGATAATTAGATAATAACAACTGAATTACGGCCTTGATTCAGAGCGCTGGATTAATGATGTATGCAGTGCAGAGATTACTATACCAAATGACCCTGCCGTTAAACAGGAACCTTCAATAGTGTCAAGCATACAGCTAAATGACCTGCACATGCACTTTTACTGTGGGACACATGGGTAACAACAAAACAAGACCACACAGGCTGTACAAGCTGCAGCTGTGAGAAATCTCTGTTCTGACACCGCCTGTGTGTCCTCCAGCGCACCAGCAGGAAATTCAGTACGAGGTGAGAGAGGGAGTTTGGCGAAAGCTCAGGCTGACGGAGCAAGAAACTATAGACTGGGAGTCATGAATGATTTATTCTGTGCTTTACACCTGTTACTGAATAAACTCAAACACTAATTTGATTGTTCCCACAAAATGAAGACACATATTATAATATGTAGTTATTCACTCAAGTGAGAGTTTAGAGTTAGTCACTGTTTCATTGTTAGAAATGTTCATTGCCATTTAATGCATTTAGTAATGTTTCACATTTTTGTTGTTTATTAATTTTACATTCTTTTTGATTTGATTTTTTTAGACGTCCAGTGTGTATCAGATCATTTACACAACAGCAGAGCACATCAAACAGCCTAATTTGTAGGTTAGGTGTAAGTAGAGCGGGGAGATTCTTGCTTTCACAGTAAAAATAAAAATGCACTCAGTGTGTTGTTACACCAACATGAGCACACTTTCAATCATTGATAAGTTTGCTAGTGGTTAGAGTTAGTCACCATCTTATTGTTTTAAACTATTCATTACCATTTAATGTTTTCTTTACATTTCTGCTGTTTGTTACAGGGGTCGCAACCCAAATGTTAAGAAGAGACATTTTGTTCTTTCAACAAAAATAAAACCACCTTAGGAGCCACAACATTTATTGTCAGTTTTACCATTTTGGCTGTAAATCTGTCTCTGTATGTGCTGATGTACTAGTACAGACTAAAAATATAAAAGAAAACAGACTCACTTTGTTCTGCTTTAAGCTTTCGCTCAGTTATAGCTGCTTTTCTCGCATCTCCAGCAGGAAACTTTTCCACAAAATAGAACGGTTTCTCATAAAATGTCTCTCAACGTTTGACTTTTTACGAGGCTGAAGTCGCTTCTCAATCGCCAGCTTCTTGTTCAAATTTTCCCTTTCCACCTTAAATGGTGCCTGAGGTCCCAAAAGCACCAGAAATCAACTGCTGCATCATTTATGGTGGAACAGGAAAATTCAAATGAGAAACTGATTTCAGCTTCATGACTTTTTAGCATCTGACCGTTTCTTGTTGCAGATTAAACATATCAGGAGACCAGCTGGAGTGATTATAAATGTAAATACATCCATTATTGACTCTTTGCTGTTTCGTTAGCTACTAGCTGGGCGAGACTGTTGTCTGTTGCTATTGTGACCAGCAGTCTTTATGCATATCTTCAGGGTTGAAGGGTGAATTAGTAGTTCTACATTAACTCCAGCGTTTAAGACCATTTACTGTTAAACTGTGTTGAACGATCAGCAGAGCTTTATTTTACTGTAAAGGAGGATTATTTTATTATTACCTACTGTGCTAATTCTGCTGTGGAGCCACAACAGGACAGTAAAATAGCCGTCTGTTGCCAACCCCTGCTCCAACATAGTAGAAAACAGAAAGAACACAACACAAAGATTGCTCTAGTAATGTTTACATAAAGCGTTCCCAATAGCCCAGTCAGAGCGGGTAACTGAACCACACTGAAACGATTTTTCTTCCAACTCCTCAGTTCTTCGTTTCACTCTCCGTCTTTAATACAAACAAAACAGAAAAGCAGCACATGAAACGTCTGGGTCAAGATCAGTTTCATGCTACCAAACAATAGCAATGAAAATAATGAAGTAATCTCTGTGGTTGCGACTTCTTTAGTAGCTTGAAGGATTTTGGTAGCACTGCAGTTCGAAATGCTGTTGGCAGCGAGGAAAATAGAAAAGAATAGCCTTTTAAAAGCATTCTGTCGCTGTGGCCTTGGCACCACGCTGGCTATTTGAGTGTCTGAGCAGCTTCAGCAGCACTCAGGACGGTAAGAGGATGCGAACAGAGAGAGATTCGCTGCCACCTTCTCCTCCTCTGGCCATGTGACATTTATGCTTTTTTATCTTTTTTTTCCCTATCTTGCCTTCATTTCACACTCTTCCTCTTTCAGAGAATCTGATTGCAGTGATGGAGATGGGATTAGAATAAGAGCTCCAGGGATGCTGTCAAGTGGCTCTGCAAATCGAATGCTTTACAGGTTGCTGATGAGAGCTTTACTCATTCCATTATGCGTGTATCTCAGTTGCGGCTCGATTTTCAGCACAGTTAATGCAATGAATTGTTTCTGAGAAGAGAGTAGGCAAAGTTGCAAAAATCTGATGCTGCAACTAAAAAAACTAAAAAATCTCTGTCACAGATATCAGAAATTTGTTTGTGACTAGAAGATGGAGGATAAAGTCACTTGGCTTTAGGGACGCTGCCTAAATTCTTCTAGGCTATTGTAAGTAAGTAAGTCAGTAAGTCAGTCAATTTTATTCATAAAGTGCTTTACAATAAAAAACGATTTTGCTTCCGATCACCACCACCGTACATTAACACAACAGCGTACAGTCCTCAATCCACAGTTGAACAGTTTAACAGCTGCTAAAAGGTTATCAATAAAGATGTGTTTTATGCTTGGTTTTAAAAACAGTCACCTATGAGAACTTTCCAAAGTCTTGGGACGACGACAGCAAAAGAACAGTTCTCTTTTCGTTTATTATGTGACCGTGGAACAGTTAAAAGTCATTGAAACACAATTTAGTGCGCATACATACAAACATGTTCACAACATTTCGCCATTGTCAGAACAAAACCTCATATCTCCAAAATGGTGACTTTACAGGAGAAGGAAAAAACCTACTTTACTTTTAATGTAATTTTTCCAAGTCATTTTAGGACGTTTCTTTTGGTCCACTCATCATGAAATTTACACACCACGTAAAGGGTAACAGGGATTTTCAAATTATGTCAAAAACTGAAAAAGAACACAAATGGAGATACAAGGTTTTGTTCAAGGTGTCACACATCCCTCTGGTTCCAGCTCACCATTGGCCTCCATGTCCCAGAATCCCATGTCTGTTGGACTTCCACAATCATCCAGTCACCAGAATACTGATGTGTTGCACCTGCTGTATGTATCATATGATCAGTCTTAGTTCAGTTTAAAAGCCGAGGCTTTAGATTAGTTTACTTGTAAGATGTTGCTTCTCCTAATAGAGCTACGGAACCTTTTTCGACCTGGTTGCCTTTGTTCTGTTTGTTCTTTTGATCTTCTGGCTCTTTTGGATTTGACCTACGCCTGTTCACCGACTACGATACTTGTCACACCCTTTTTAAGTGAAGCCTAATTTCTGTTTTTACTTCTGTTTTTATTTCTGTCACGTTACACAAGGTTTTAAAAACCATCAATGGCATTCTATATTAAGCTCTGTAATGCACTGGGAGTCAGTGTAAGGATGCTAAAACTAGACTAATGTGCTTAGTAATAGAAAGTGTATTTTTTTAGACGTTTTGATTTTTTGGGTTGGCTTATAGCTGGGCTGTCCAATCTTATCCACAGAAAGGCCAGTGTGACTGCTGGTTTATGCTCAGCCTCATGTTATGCTCATTTAAACCATTTACAGTTTATTGCATTGTTCTGTAATGAAAAAAAAAATTGAAATGGGATGAATCTTTTTGAGTCACCCTGTTTTGTGGGGAACAGGCGAGTATGTCATTGCTGTAGGTACAAAACCTTGTATTTGCCGTTTTTCAGTTTTTGACATAATTTGAAAATCCCTGTTGCTCTTTACACTGTATGTAACTTTCATGACAAATGGACCAAAAGAAACGGCCCAGAATGTCTTGGAAAAAAACTCTTACATTACAAGTAAAGCATGTTTTTGCTTTATTATCATTTTAGAGATACTAGGTTTTGTTCCGACAACAGCAATATAGTGGTCGAAAACTATAGGAGTGAAGCTGAGTAAAGCAACGGGTCTCACTGTTTAAATTCATTCAAAAGCAGCAGTGGGTTCTAGCTAAGGAAGGTCATTTAACACAGTAGTGGTAGCTTATGCATTGTATTTGTCACAGTGTGTAAAAAGAAAGAAGCATTTCTTTGTTGGCCTGGTGACTCAAACACAACGTGACCTGATGAAATGGATCTGAATGCTAATCCATAGCTGGGTGTAATCTCAGCGAGGAGTGAGATCTCAGTGAGTGAATTCAGTGAACAGGATGTCCTGCACCATTATTGGTTCGACTACTGGTGCCTCAGTTTTTCTCTCGAAGTACATTAAATAAGTGTGATATTGTCTCAGATTCAATTTCATGTGGTCTCTGACATCACATCTCACACACACTAAAAAATACAGGGTCACTGTGGTGATGCAGGGCTTGCATTAAACTAAGGTTACTTGATGTTGCAGCAGTATAGACAGGAACACAGCAAAATGGGTGGGAATTTTTGGTATTTAGGACATTATCGCTTGAAATTTGGCCTTAAATTGCATTTGAAGTGACTTTTACACATCTTATAAACATTTTTTAACTCATGGATACCTGTATGAATTATGGCGCATTACAAAATCAGCACCTCTTTAATCAAATGACATTTAGGACCTAATAAAGTCTATTTCCTGATTTTTTTAATTGTTTCTTGTTTTTTTTATTTTTTCTCTTTTTTTTTCTTTTGCTTTTTACTGAAACTGCTGACATGACGTTCAGTGAGATCCAGAATAGATTAAGAAATCAAATTGAAATCATAATTGAAATTATTGAACCTCTCTCTAGTGTTTAGCCTCCACAAGGGGGTGCTATAAGAATTAAACTTTACTTTGGGTACTTAATTGAGAGAGAGTAAACCACCATGAACTCAGAACCTAACACAGGGCGTCGCAACCCAAATGTTAGGAAGAGCCATTTTGTCCTTTCAACAAAAATAAAAGCCACAACATCATATGTCCATTTTGCCATCTTGGCTGTAAATGTGTCTCAGTATGTGCTGATATACTAGTAAAGGATAAAAAATAAAACAAAAAATGAAAACACAGCCTTACTTTGCTCTGCTTTAAGCTTTAGTTCAGCTATAGCCGCCTTTCTCACATCTCCAGCAGTAAAATTTTCCTTAAAAGTAGAACAATTTCTTGTAAAATGTCTCTTAACATTTGATTTTTCTGCAAGGCTCAAGTCGCTTCTCATTCACCAGCTTCGTACTCGAATTTTCCCATTCCGCCTTAAACGTATGTAGAATGTAACTGCTGCACCATTTAAGGTGGAACAGGACAATTCAAACAAGAAGCCGGGGAATGAGAAGCGACTTCAGCCTCGTGACTTTTTAGTGTTTGACAGTTTCTCGTTGCAGATTAAACATATCAGGAAACCAGCTGGAGTGACTATAAACACTAAAGTCCATCTGTCTCCAAATTATCGATGTTCGTCTTAAATCTCTCTTTGCCGTTTCGTTAGCTACTAGTTGGGCGATATTGTTGTGTGTGTTGCTATGGTGACATATGGTGACTGAGGTTAGGGTTAAAGGGTGAATCAGCACTTCTATGTTAACTCCTTACTGTTAAACTGTGTTGAACGATCAGCAGAGCTTTATTTTACTGTAAAGGAGGATTATTTTATTTTTACCTACTAATCTAATTCAGCTGTGGAGCCACAACGGAGCAGTAAAGAGCTGTGTGGTTCCAACCCCTGACCTTTTAGAACCTCACGCATGTCAGTGGTTTCATTACTTCTTAATTCAGTCACCTAACTAACCTATGAGCCTTTCTGCTTCATTTTGGAAGTGTATAAAGTAAAAGGCTGAATTTACATCACATTCAAATACACTGTATTCATTGCTGCTGCTACTGCAGCACAAAGACTGTTCATTCGTATGAGAGTTTACTCGACCGGAGGAGCAGAACCTCAGCTACACTCTACTCAACTGGGTTATCAGTCAGTGATGTTGCGTGTTCGAGTTTTAATGTTACCTCTTAATTCTCACAGTCAACCAGCTAACCCTTCAGCCTTTATAGGGTTTACAGGGGGCTCAGGGGGCACTTCATATTTTTCCTTCCACCCCTATTAGACTTTCAGCTTGAAATCGAAAGGCAGTGCTTTTCTCTAGTTGGACAGTGATAAGTTTGAGGTGGCAGGTTGAAGGTGCTTAAGGACAAACTAAAGATAGGGCTCACTCTCTTTTTCACACACACACACACATGGACACACACACTGGTTTCTGCTCCTGCCAGCCTGAATGAGCTTAACTGATGCTGACCTTTCAGTCAAGCTGGAGTCTATACTGGGAATAAATGAACAGAGGAAGCATAACGAGAGAGAGAGAGAAAGGGAGAGATAAGAGCTGATGGGCTTGGCATGTTTTATTATTTAATTTGTGAATAGTTTTTGTTTGTTTTTTAGCAAGCAATGCAGCTTCTTTTGACTACACTGCATAAAATGTTATCTTGTCAAGTGAAATGATCTTAAATCTAGTCGATGTATCTAATATTTCCCACTTTGAGATGCTTGTGCACTGATTACAAGATTATCTAGCTTATTTCTAGACATTTCTCACTTGTTTTAAGTAATTTTATTACTGACATTTTTCTCACTATACTCACCTCACAGCAAGAAGGGCCTGGGTTCAAATCACGGCTGGCCAACCAGGGTCCTCTCTGTGTGGAGCGTATGTTCTCCCCGTGTCTGTCTGGGATTCCTCCCAAAGACATGCAGTCAGGCCAATTGAACGTGCTAAATTGCCCCTAGGTGTGACTATGTGTGTGAATGTATATGTCTGTGTATCTGCCCTGAGATGGACTGGTGACCTTCCGCCCTATGACCGCTAGGATGCGCTCCAGCTGACCCACGACCCAGAAGGATAAGCAGCTTAGAAAGTGTATGCATACTGGCAGATAGTTTTGCTAGTTTCAAGCTCATTTCTTACAACAAGCAAAATTATCTTCCAATATTACTGAATTGCAAGTAAATAATGTCTAGAAATGTAAAGATAAATGATCTTAAATTAATCTTACAACAATCTCAACAGGAGAAATATTAGGTTTGTGTATATTTAAGATAATTCTACTTGACAAGATGCCATTTTTTGCAGTGTATGACACGTGTGGCTTAATTTATAGGGAACCTGTTATCTAGAGGATCGAGCACTCATGCACAGAGATGCACTTTCAGGTCCATGTTTGCGTGGCACGTCGAGATGTGATGACAGGATTAGTGGAGCCGTCAGTTTATTTCAGCTGATTGTTATCATGATTTTGTGCCCACGTTCTAAAAATACCTCGACAAGTAGAAGCGTCTACCTTTATCTTTAATTTATCTGCTCTACTAACGCATTATTTTTAGCCACATCTTCAAACGCAGCCGTAAGAAGGCCACTGCATCTGAGAGCGTGTGCACAGCTGCATGCGTACACTCGCTAGTCAGCTGTCTGAGCTCAGAACTGATCAATAAAGAAACAGGGACACGATTTCAGCTTATGTTTCACCCTCAAACCTCACTCTCTCTCTCTCATTCTCTCTCTCTCTCTCTGTCACTCCTCTGTGCTCTGAGAGCGCTGTCAGTCTTTAGAGGGGTCCTCGGCTCATTGTCTAATAATAGCCACCCGTGTTTTTGAGGGACGCACACAGATGCACAAGTGTAGCGTCGCAGTCAGTCTGGATCTGTATCGCCTGGACGTTGTCTTCTCCAGGTTTCTGTTTCAGGACGTTCCACGTTTCACACACTCTCTATCTCTCTCTATCTCTCTTTATCTCTCTTTTTCATGCATGGCAGTCCAGCTTGGTCAGTGTGACAGAATGCAGAACAAGCAGTTCCTTGATTCTGTTGTGTTCTCGGGTTATTTTCACAGGTTTAGTTTATTTGGCCAGATTAGATCTTAGCTGCTGTATTTCAGTAAAATTGCAGTAGAGCCTAAAATATTGAGTATATTTACATGCACTTTATAATCTGATAACTTTAGAAAATCAGATTTTATCAGTAATCTGATAAACATGTTTATATGCCTTTGAGTAATCAAATAATGGGGAAACTCCAGGTCTACATGAGTCAGACAGTAATCAGATTTCTGCTTTGCAACCAGCCAATAAACTCACAGAAGAAGACGTGACGTAAATATAATGTAAAACTCAAACTTCATGCTGCCGCTTTACCTGACAATGTGAACACACTTTATCTAAAAGATGAAGAATGTTTAAATCCTTAATTTCATCAAGCATGTATTTGGTTTCAGTGTCGCTCTAAAAGTGTTTTGCTGCATCTCGTGGCGACGCTGCTCACCTATTTCTGGTACTGCCATCTGTTGTCGCACATGCTCAGACTGAGAAATCGGAAAGAAATCAGAGTAAAAGTTTACAGCACTGAGAAATCTGATTACCGAGCTAAAATCCAGCCTCTTCATCTGATTTCTTAGCCAGATTTCTAGATTGGAGGATGGTGGCACGACCATTTGAATAATCAGATAACTGCATAAATCCAATTATGACTGGATTATTGAGTTCATGTAAACACACTCACTGTCCAAACCCCACAGGACCTGACTGCTCACATTAGGTTGGATGTCCTTTCCTGAAAATGTGTCAGACTCCAGTTAAGTTCAAACCCTGATTCATGAAAATGTTCTTAACAAAAAACTTTAAAGGTTCAAAAAAGGTTCCTAAGACAAACTCTAAGTTCATAAGAATGTTCTTAAATGCAGTTCTCCAAAAAATGTAAGAAGTTCTGAAATATTCAAATAATCTTAAGAGTATCTTAAGAAAATATTGTTTTCTTATGTATACTTTTTTTTTTTTTTTTTTTTTAATGTGACCTGAATTTTGATTCATGGCCATCAGTGCATGAACCGATTTTGTCCTGAATAGTCTGCTGCTTCACTGGTTCAACAGCCAAACTGCCTTTTGTATACCTTTCCAGCACCTTTTTCTACTTTTTATGTATTTTTGAATAATACAGAAAGGAAACAAAATCAGTTCACTGCTAAATTTGTAAACCAAATTCTGCTTTTGACATTAAATCGATATTTTCTACACTGATTAAGTTAAAATGTTATTCCGTGTATTTCAGAGTGCACTAGTTTATATATAAAATATCTGAATTCCAGTCAGTGGGGCCAAAAATTTATTTAAAAATGATTTACTACACTGCTCAAAAAATAAAGGGAACACTTAAACAACACAATATAACTCCAAGTAAATCAAACTTCTGTGAAATCAAACTGTCCACTTAGGAAGCAACACTGATTGACAATCAATTTAAAAAATCAATTTGAATAGACAACAGGTAGAAATTATTGGCAATTAGCAAGACACACTCAATAAAGGAGTGGTTCTGCAGGTGGGGACCACAGACCACTTCTCAGTACCGATGCTGTCTGGCTGATGTTTTGGTCACTTTTGAATGTTGGTGGTGCTTTCACACTCGTGGTAGCATGAGACGGACTCTACAACCCACACAAGTGGCTCAGGTAGTGCAGCTCATCCAGGATGGCACATCAATGCGAGCTGTGGCAAGAAGGTTTGCTGTGTCTGTCAGCGTAGTGTCCAGAGGCTGGAGGCGCTACCAGGAGACAGGCCAGTACACCAGGAGACGTGGAGGAGGCCGTAGGAGGGCAACAACCCAGCAGCAGGACCGCTACCTCTGCCTTTGTGCAAGGAGGAACAAGAGGAGCACTGCCAGAGCCCTGCAAAATGACCTCCAGCAGGCCACAAATGTGCATGTGTCTGCACAAAAGGTTAGAAATCGACTCCATGAGGATGGTATGGGGGCCCGATGTCCACAGATGGGGTTGTGCTCACAGCCCAACACCGTGCAGGACGCTTGGCATTTGCCAGAGAACACTAGGATTGGCAAATTCGCCACTGGCGCCCTGTGCTCTTCACAGATGAAAGCAGGTTCACACTGAGCACATGTGACAGACGTGACAGAGTCTGGAGATGCCGTGGAGAGCGATCTGCTGCCTGCAACATCCTTCAGCATGACCGGTTTGACAGTGGGTCAGTAATGGTGTGGGGTGGCATTTCTTTGGAGGGCCGCACAGCCCTCCATGTGCTCGCTAGAGGTAGCCTGACTGCCATTAGGTACCGAGATGAGATCCTGACCCCTTGTGAGACCATATGCTGGTGCAGTTGGCCCTGGGTTCCTCCTAATGCAGGACAATGCTAGACCTCATGTGGCTGGAGTGTGTCAGCAGTTCCTGCAAGATGAAGGCATTGAAGCTATGGACTGGCCCGCCCGTTCCCCTGAATCTGATTGAGCACATCTGGGACATCATGTCTCGCTCCATCCACCAACGCCACGTTGTACCACAGACTGTCCAGGAGTTAGTGGATGCTTTAGTCCAGGTCTGTGAGGAGATCCCTTAGGAGACCATCTGCCACCTCATCAGGAGCATGCCCAGGCGTTGTAGGGAGGTCATACAGGCACGTGGAGGCCACACAAAATACTGAGCCTCATTTTGACTTGTTTTAAGGACATTACATCAAAGTTGGATCAGCCTGTAGTGTGTTTTTCCACTTTAATTTTGTGTGTGACCCCAATTCCAGGCCTCCATTGGTTAATAAATTTGATTTTGTGTTTTTCAATCATCATTGATGATTTTTGTGTGATTTTGTTGTCAGCACATTCAACTTTGTACAGAGCAAAGTATTCAATGAGAATATTTCATTCATTCATATCTAGGATGTGTTATTTGAGTGTTCCTTTTATTTATTTGACCAGTGTATATTATTCAACACCATTAGTCGAGCTGACTAGTGTCAAACACCAAACCACTGCTGGCCACTCAGAAGGCCTTGTGGGCGTTAGCTGCTAGTTGGTTGAATAAGTGTGAACAGAGTTACGTGGACTAATATCCTGCTCATGCAGTGTGGGGTATCGAGAGAGATACTGGTCTGGCAGGACCCGGAGGACAGAAGAAGGATCCTTGAATTAAACTCTATAGTTCAGCAGTTCTTAATCTTGGGAACCTCATGTTTGGCACATGTTTAGCTGATCAGTTGTTTTAGAATTACTGAGATAGTTAAAACACCCACAGTTCAAATCTGTATAGTGGCCTCTCATAATGTGCAACATACTCAAACATAAAAGAGCTGTGTTATTCTTCTCAGTCTTACATAAAGCTCATTATTACACCTTCGTTGTATCACCTTCAGCTGCCACAGTGCCTTGGATTAATACCTGTGGGAAAGTGTTTTATTGCATTGGTACAGAATATTATGAGGAGAAAAATATTTGTAGTGTTCAAGGTTGAGAAAGATCTGAGGCCGTGTTACAGGAAGTTCTTAAGTCTGAAATCTTATCTGCTTAGTCACCATGACAACTTTAGTTAGGACTGAATTTAGGACAGAAGCTATTATAGAACAAAAGTTCTTAAATTCATAATCTTATCGTTAACTCTAGATAAGAAAACAGCATCACACAAACATCGTAACTAGACTAAATCTCCTAAATACTGTCCTGACTTTAGGATAAACCCCAGAGCGTCTTAACTTCTGTCTTAACCGTCTGGTTCTATTGTTTTGAACAGTAACAGGCAGCACAGCTCACTATAACTAGCATAATGGCACTACATTTATGTAGTTTTTTACACTTTATTTATTACACTGCGTTTAAAATCTCGTACAAGACTCGATCTCCACCCCCCCCCTTTATTACTCTTATTACGTGTGTCAATATCAGATAAAATATTACAGAGATGGTGGTGAATAAGGAGGAGACAGAGCTGAACGTGTGTCTGTTTATTAGGAGGAATAACGTTAGTGCGCTCGGCTGAAGCGTTTGGGAAATGGAGACTGAAACTATGGAGCAGCAACACAAAGCGCTGACACAATACTATTTACTTCAAGTTTTGTTTGACCTTTTTAAATCAGTAACAGCAGCTAACTTTAGCTGCCTGGCTAAGTTGCCTGATTATTTTGATGACGTGTTTACGTTTCAGCTGTGCGTGTATGGTCGGTTGCTAGGTATCAGACCTGACAGTTGATTGCCGACTTCCATTAAGTGAGTTAAGATTTCCTAACCGGATATAAGAAGCTGTAAGATAAGATTCCTAAATCAAGATCAGATTTGCTTCTCTTTTACAAATGTGTGAAAAATCTTATCTTGACCTGTCGGATCTGAAGTTAAGCCAAACAGATAGGAAGTTTGTGTAATACGGCTGCTGGTTTTGCAGGTAGAGTAGGGAGGTTTTATCATTATGGTGGCAAATTATATCCTGATATGCTTTTCTGAGCATGCCACAGATATCAGTACTCAATGAACCCCCTGACTAACTATGTTTCATTACAGAGTGAACACAGTTAGGCTGTTTAAGTGGATATAGTGCAGTGCAGTTAAATACCAAATAAAAATCATTGTAGGTTGTGGTTGTAAGTGTATTATTAAAATCAGCAAAGCAAGCAGTGATGCAGTGATGCACGTCATATGTCGTGAGAATGTTTTGCGGTATTATGATGGTAAATTTAGGCCCTTCACTGCTTTTTTGTATGCATTAAAAATCTCAAACCCAGTTGTTCTACCAGACAAGGGCACTACTGCTGCGAGTTCTTAATAGGTTTGGCATGTATCACCAAGGATGAATATTGAGAGCTGTGCTATGTCAGTATTGCTCTCACCCAAAGCAATAGAAAAATATGTGAGGTAATTTATTCTGCTTTTTAACAGGCTGTATGAATTACTGGCCACATCAAAAATGCGTCGCTAAACGGTTGTTCTTGAGAGCCTAATGTTTTTCTTTGGCTTGAGTGCAAAGTACATCACAAACAATCCTATATCAGAATCAAAATCAGAATCCTTTATTGATCCCAGAGGGAAATTGCAGCTGTTACAGTTGCAACCATTTATGTAAAAGAATAAACACTTTAATAATTTAAAACAACAAAAGCTACCAATGGTACATGCTAAAGACATTGTAGTGAAGTAACCTGGATTAATCTATTTACAGCTGTAGGTTTTGTGCTTTATTTTTTTTTGTTTTGTTTGTTTGTTTTTGTTTTTGTTACCAAAACAAAATATAGAATCATTACATGACTGTAGAGGTGGGTAATCCAGGTCCAAAAAGTAAAAACCCTCCGCACAATTTTGTTCCAACTGCACAGGAGACGTGACGTAAGAGTAACATAAACTCAAACTTCAGGCTTTTTAACATTGCGCCGCTTACTTGAGAATATAAGCACACATCATCTATATGAAGAATATTCAAATCCTTCATTTCTTAAGCATGTATTTGGTGTCCCAAAAGTGTTTGCTGCTCTCTTATTTTCCAGCACCTCAGTCTGTTCTGCACATGTGCAGACTGAGAATCCAAGAGAAATCAGAGTAAGAATTTACGTGCATCTGATTACTGAGCTAAAATCCAGCTCTCTTGATCAAATTTCTCAATCGGGATTTCTAGATCAGAGTATGGTGTTCAAACAGATTGTGATCGGATTATTGAGTGCATGTAAACACACTCTGTGATTATCTAGTCTCTCAGTCAATGTTTAGTTACATTGACTATTGATTAAATATTGAATTTAATGTTGATTAGCTGGGCACGTTAGATGCACATCTCTTAGTAAATAATAACCATCAAGTATTAAGACAAGCCAGGGTGTAAACAGTGTTTTATATATGAAAATGTATGAGAGGAAATTTGGGGGAGGTAGTTTGAGTGGGCCTAATGCAGCTGCTAAAATTAATAATAGTTTTAATCTATAATTTTCCAGGTGCTGTGCTTGAGTGTGCCGGCATTTACGTTGATGTAAATATTCACTTTTCTTTAAGATCGTTTGTTCTGTACAGATATACTCATTCTTAGAGTGACAAATGGAGCTGTTTTAAAGAAGGGAGGACTGCAGTGGGAGCTCGGGGTGTCAGGTGTGACTGTGTGGCAATTGCAAATGGTTTAAATGATTCATGGGTCGATTAGGATGGCGCCTTTGCAAAATTTTGCTTACGACCCCATCATTTTCATTGATTTGCCATTTTGTATTGTTTAGAAAAACCATTTTGAGCTAAGCCATTATTTCCATAGAGTAAGTACAGCTAGCAACTAGGTCACGAATGCCTGTCATATCACTGGGATTTGAACTTACATCCCAGTAGTGGAACGCTTTGTTTATTTAAAGCCTCCATGGTTGAGTTATGCTGTTTAGCAGCCCTGGATGGTTGCGTTAGGCTACATGAATGGTAGAAAAAAGCTTCAGACTCTGATCAGTGAGGGGATCTGCAAGGAGGTGGACTGACAGGCCTGCATGACTGAAATACTGAACTATCACTTTGATTGAAGGCACCTAGAAACATACAGGAAAATCTCAAATAATTTCTACCCATACTCTTAAATATCAAAGTGTCCATATTCGACATTTTTACTTTATTTTATTTTATTTCATCTTTTTTTTTCCTTGGGCTTGTGGTTTTATGTATCAAATACATTCCTATCCCAGCCTGTCTTTATCACTTATAATTAAACAGGTAATTCTTAGTTGTTACTGTGCCTAAAAGACTGCAAATGATCTCTGTTCTCATTGGCTGCCCTGTATTGTTCCTCATTCAAAAAGCAGTCCAAGCTGTAACATCCCTGCTAACATCAGCGCGAGTGGGTAGGGCTAAACCGCAGTGGACTGAATAGGTAGATAGTGTTTTCATGTATACACAGCGAAGTTAATATGAGCTGCTTTTGTAGCTTAATTTTCATACCTGGACTGAATGAACTGGAGAGGGAATGGTTCATTTTGAAACTTGTTTTCATACCAAACACTTTTTTATACAAATGACTATGTAATTATATAAACTAATCAGATAATGTCAATAGACTGTTTTGCAAACATCACTGATAAACTTCTGAGGGTTTAAATTACTGCTGAGATGGATCAATAATCCCCTCTTCTGCTTTGTTCTTTCTCTTTTTCTCTCCTAGCTACAAAAACTGAAGCGCTCCCTTTCCTTCAAGTCCGTGATGCGGAGTAAAAGCGTCGATAACTTCTTCCAGCGAGCAAACTTTGAGGCTCCACCTCCCCCTGACCTCATCGCTGAGTCTCCACCCCCTGTGATGGAGTCCCCCTCTCCACCATTCTTTCAGGAGCGCCCTTTGACTTTTGACCGTTCGCCATCTTTGTCGCCGTCCATCAGTCCAAACCCATCGCTTTCTTCTCGTTCACCCTCTGTGAGCCCGTCCCTCTCCATCAACTCGAAAGCCCCACCCCAGTTGCAGCCCTGCCCACAGAAAACACACTGTTTCCAGGAATACGTGTTTCGCCGACCGACCGTCTGCCAGCAGTGCAAGCAGGTGATCACAGGTATACACACCCATACACACACATGTACAGTGTGAACTGAGCGTGTTTTATAAAGTCCTAAAACCTGATTGGCTGAGCTGCAATCAAAGCCAGAGCAGCGAGTGGAGCACTGAGTGTACCAATGACGTAAGAACTCGTTTTTTCTTTAAACTGTGGGGCTGGCACTTGGCTGGTCAGCTAGCTAACAGGCTAAACTAGCCAACAGCCTAAACATCCCCATCATAATTATTACAGGCTTGAAGTAAAACACTTACAGTGTGATTTACTGTAAAACAGCAGTATAAAAAATGTCACTTGAATGTTTTACACACATCAAATGACCGTATTTCACTCAGAAGTCGCGTCAAACCTAGACTGAATCCCAAACAGCTCCGTACTCCCTAAACAGTATTCTAGCTATGAAAGTGTCAAAATCCTAGTCTCTACTGCTCTGTTGGGCTGCAGGATCCAGTATTTAAACTCCTACGTAGTGCACTGTGTAGGGAGCCGGGAGCCGTTTAAGATTCAACCCTGGCGTGACAAGAGGGCACTGCTGGATTGGTGCTAAATAAGACTTGTGGTGGTGATTTGGTGACCATTAAGTGCTTATAAAGCAAACATTTCTGCATTAAACAGTGCTGTGGTATCATATTTTCATTGTTATACACCAAAAAAGTTAATAAATTCATGAAATGACCGCAGTTTACTATGATGAGCGACCAAACGTTCTCTTCATTCAGTGAGCGGTCCATGGTTGCTTGGCAACAGTATGCTAAAGAAACTACATTTCTTGGCAGAATACTGTTTACGTCAATTATTATTAATAATAGATTATTTTCAAAAACACTTGAAGCCGTGCGGCTTTTCTGCTTCACTTCATGCCTAGGAACACCGTTCCTGTGATATTATTGCTTTATTAGACTGTTTAGAGCTGGATTCGTTTTCCCTGAGGAGGCTGTGTAATGTAATTTGGGTTTGATTGGCTAGTTGGTTTGGTTAGTATCTGTGCCATTTCCCCAAATTAAAAGGTCATTGCATGTTTTACGTCAGCATTACGCCACAAGACACAAAGGACACAATACAATGTTGCACTTCCATGTCTGTTGTCTGGTAGTTATCTTATTAGCATGAGATGGACTGGGTCAGACTACAGACTACATCTATAAACACTGTAAATCTGTACTGGATTAAAATCAATGATTCTGTAAATTACAGAAATTCCCTAGATATGCCCAATTCATCTTAGACAAATGTTTATTTAGGTCAGTCTCTTACTGCTCCTCTTGCTGGACAGTCTTCAATGGTTTGAGTTATCTGGACTGCTGAAAAATACCCTCAGCCGGGACTGGGCCACTAAAATGAACAATCTCTTCTACATAATTATGTGTTCATTAATAGAGGGGAGCTCATTTATTGGGCAGCATCATGTGGGGGTCATCCTACAGAAACGTCCATTTTTTGTGTCCCTAGCGTTTACATATATATTACACTTGAAAAACATGTTAGAGCTACACTTTATTTATATTTTAAAATAGAAAAATTAGTTATTTCAACAATTGCACCTTCTTGAGCAGCAAATTTAGCAATTTTGGCTTTTAAATAAATCATATAAAATTCCAAGCACCATAGGGGAGCTCATCCTCACAGTCATATGTGAAAGCTGAGGCCATATTTTGAGGTAAAAAACATGTTTTTCTGCTATTTTAACTGCTAAACTAATATTCTATTCATGACTATGAAATAAATGACATAAAGAAAGTACATGCCAAATAAATATTATAAAATATATCATAAAAGTTTCCCAGGAGGTGCATCACTGGTGTTACTGCATAACAAAAAACTCTTATTTTGAAATAAAAGTCACACTGATGAAACTTGACTTTCTTTGACCTGTTTTCTGAGGATCTATGAAGAAAAGCTCATGGTGCGTCCACTGTGTCTTTCAGTTCTCAGAGATTTTCTCATTCAGCTCATGATTTCATAATGAAGGTTTTAGCTGATGTCACTGGTGTAACCGACTTTATTCTGAGGTAATTGTTAAAAAATAGAACACAGATGGATTAAATTACATATTTTGGTGGATATTCAATGACTGGCAACATGTATTTTGATGCTCCGTAGCAGCCGTTTTGTAAAAATGTCTCTGGTGTCTCCTTTCTTATGTGTAACACCAATGACGACCAGTAACACCAGTGACTCCTATGGAGAGATAGAAAAGTGTACGTTTCTGTTGATTGACCCATGGGCTACAGTAGGCCAGCAGCAGAATCCTCTTATTCAGATAACTCTGTATTTTTTCCCTTTGCTTTATCTTTTGACAAGGATAAGCTTCATAAGAGTTTCCAATAAAATGGCCAGCTGAGTAACAGATGAGACATGTAGCTACAGGTAGTATAAATACCACAAAACAGATTTATACACTTCAAAAAACTGTTAAATGATATTAATTTGTTATGCCATACATATACATTCAAACAAACACAGCGGAGTCAGCATATGTGGACTTGCACATGCAACTGTGTTAATTAATGTTGGTATATCTTCAGTTTAAATAAATAAGCAACCCTCCTGTTGTGCGTTTATTCTCGCTCTGTCTCACTCTCTCTGTAGGGAACTCGAAGCAGGGCTTGCGCTGCAAAACATGTAAACTGGGAGCTCATCTTTGGTGTTCTTCTGAGCTTTCGCAGCAAGTTTGCAATGGCAAGGTGAGTCTCTCTCTCTCTCACTCTTTCTCTCTCTGTCTCTCTCTCTATCTCTCGCTCGCTCTCTCTCTCTCTCTAGCTCTCTATCTCTCGCTCTCTCTCTCGCTATCTCTCTATCTCTCTCGCTGTCTCTCTCTCTCTCTCACTCTTTCTCTCTCTGTCTCTCTATCTCTCGCTCGCTCTCTCTCTCTCTAGCTCTCTCTCTATCTCTCGCTCTCTCTCTCGCTATCTCTATCTCTCTCGCTGTCTCTCTCTCACTCTTTCTCTCTCTGTCTCCCTCTATCTCTCGCTCTCTCTCTCTCTTGCTCTCTCTCTCTCGCTGTCTATCTCTCTCTCTCGCTGTCTCTATCTCTCTCTCTCGCTCTCTCTCTCGCTCTCTATATCTCTCACGCTCTCTCTCACTCTGTCTCTCTCTCACTCTGTCTGTCTCTCTCGCTCTCTCTCTCTCGCTGTCTCTCGCTCTCTCTCTCGCTTTCTCTCGCGTGGTCTCTCTCTCGCTATATCTGTATCTTTCTCTCGCTCTCTCTCTCTCACTCTGTCTCTCTTACAATCTCTCTCTTGCTCTCTCTCAATCTCTCTCTTGCTCTCTCTCAATCTCTCTCGTTCACTCTCTATCTCTCTCTCGCTCTCTGTCTCTCTTTCACTTTCTATCTCTCTCTCTCACTCTCTCTATCTCTCTCACTCTCTATCTCTTGCTCTATCTCTCGCTTTTTCTTTCGCTCTCTCTCTTGCTCTCTCTATACCTCTCACTCTCTATCTCTCTCTCGCACTCGGTCTCTCTCTCGCTGTCTCTATCTCTCGCTTTTTCTTTCGCTCTCTCTCTCTCTCGCTCTCTCTATACCTCTCGCTCTCTATCTCTCTCTCGCACTCGTTCTCTCTCTCGCTGTCTCTATCTCTCGCTTTTTCTTTCGCTCTCACTCTCTCTCGCTCTTTCTCTCTCTCACTCTCTTTCTCGCTCTCTCTCTCATTCTTTCTTGCTCTTTCTCGCTCTATCTCTCTCACTTTATATCTCGCTCTCTCTCTCTCTCTCTCTCTCTCTCTCATATACACACACACACACACACACACACACACACACACAAACAGAGCTGTGACCTTATCAGCTTCTCCTGTTCTGAGCTCACACAGTGAAACAAAATATCCGCTATAGTGTCTTGCATACCAGTGCATTCTCATTCCCTCAGACATAATTGAGTCTATTTTTACGCTCTGTTCTCCGGATCTCCATGTTGATATTCCAGCTTTTTTCAGAAACAGCCCAATTAATACCACCAGTCAGTTCGGTGCTGCCTTCCCACTGTTAGTTGACCACAGTAGTGTTTTAGGTGTCGTCAGGCTGACAGTGCCTGAGAGAGATAATAACAATGAGCGTGTGAGTCAGCGAAGAGCCGGCGTTTGGTCCTCACTGACTGCACAGCCTCTTCTTCACCATTAGCTCACTTTAGCAAACTGGGTCAACGAGGCCGCCAGTGTGTAGCCTGAGAAACGCTGTTTAGGCGAAAGAGAAACAATGTTTAGACGAGTGAAAAAATCAAAAAAGTATTTAAGGTATCTGATATTCCCCGTTATTAGATGGTTGTGAGAATATTCTAAGATGATCAGAATCAGAATACTTTATTGATCCCAGAGGGAAATTGCAGATATATTTCCAGACATTTCACGTATATGAAGTGATTTTATCATGTCAGATTATCTGACTGCGCAATAAAATAGGCTGAATAAAATTGCCTACTTTGGGTATTTTGCCTGTATAGATATTTTGCTTGAGAACATTTTTCTCCCGGCTGCGAATACAGGGTTCAAACAAGGAGAGCGAATTAAGAAGATCTCCGAGAAGGAGGGAGGGTAGAGGATGGGAAAGAGAGAGAGCAGAAGAGATAAGAAGATATAAAATGATCCCAGATGAGTCTGAATTAGTGATATAGAAGCAGCAGGCGGGTTCTGTCGATGGAGGGCGGCTGATAATGTTACTGAGGATCCCTCGCTGCATCTCTCTGTCTCTGTCAGTCTTTCTGTCTCTCTCTTACCCTTCATCTCTCACTTTTCCTCTCTCTTTGTCGCTCTTGCTGTCTGCAGTCTTTTATCAGCCCTGTCTTCTTTTCTCTGACTCTCTGTCCTCCTTTTCCTTGTGTGTCCAACCTTGCTGCACACCTAAAAGTCAGTAAGTGAATCAATATCTTGTCACAGCAGACGGTGTGTCCAATACTGCGTGTAATTCAGAGAGAGCAGGAGGCGTCCGTGGCCAGCGTCCAGAGAGGCAGCCGAGCCGTGTACTCAGACAAACCGCATTCATAAATGAACATGTTGGTCAGTTTGTGTTGTATAATGCCACGAGTTTCAGCACCTTATGAAAGTTTTGCCTGGAGGACTTAATTACATGTCGAGTGGGAATTTTCCATTAAAAAGCTGTTATAATCCAGGGCTGGGCTTTACCTGGGCGTGAGTAATTTAAAGGGCCTTTATGGTGGAAAACTGCTTTTTGCTGTAGGCGGTGAAAATTGTTACAGTTCGAAACATACAGTTCACTGTTCACTCTATATGAACATTAATTATGGGAAGCAGTTGCATTGCTGTTTTGTGTTTTCATGAAACAAGTGCATTTACATCTGCTTATTCAGCCTAAAGCCATTCAGCTCTGCCCATTTTTGCTGTAGTTATAAGGAGGGATTCAGCTTAGACCACATTTACATTTACAACATTTAGCAGACACTCTTATCTAGAGCGACTTACAAGAAGTGCTTTGTCTGTCTAGAGAAAGTATCTTTGCTAGTTACCAATAGGTTAGAGAGAAAGCCATTCCTGAGCTCAGGTACTGCTAGAAACCAAAAGTCACTGTTGATACCCAGAGATACTGCTTCCACAATTATTGACATCCTTTGTATAAGCCAAGAGTCAGCACTGTGCGGCTCTTTTACTGTCCTGTTGTGGCTCCACAGCTGAATTAGATCAGTAGATAATAATAAAATAATCCTCCTTCACAGTAAAATAAAGCTCTGCTGATCGTTCAACACAGTTTAACAGTAAATGGACTTAAACACTGGAGTTAATGGAGCTTGTATCTACTACTTCACCAACCTTTATCCCAGCTAGTGTCTAATGAAACGGCAAAGAGACAGATTTAAAACAAACATAGATAATTTGGAGATGAATGGACTTACTCATATTTATAATCACTCCGGCTGGTTTCCTGATACATTTAATCTGCAGCAGGAAACTGACAAGCAGTAAAAAGTCACAAAGCTAAAGTTGCTTCTCATTCATCAGCTTCTTGTTCGAATTGGCCCGTTCCACCTTAAATGGTGCAGTAGTTACATTCTGGCATCTCAGGCACCATTTAAGGTGGAATGGGAAAATTATAACAAGTAACTGGTGAATGAGAAGCAACTTCAGCCTTGTAAAAAGTGGAATGTTACACGAAACAGTTCTACTTTTGCTGAGAAGTTTCCTGCCAGAGATGCGAGAAAAGCAGCTATAGCTGAGTTGAAGCTTAAGGCAGAGCAAAGTAACTCACCATTTTCATTTATATCATATTGTTAGCCTATACAGGCATATTAGCACATACTGAGGCATATTTGTAGCCAAGATGGTCAAATGGACATGTTTTAGCTCTCAAGGCTGTTTAAATTTTGCTGAAAGGACAAAATGGCTCAACATAACATTTCACTTGCTGACCCCTGGTATAGGTTATGAGGAAAAACAAACCTTTGTTGATTATGAATCTGATCTCACAACGAAAATATCTGGAATTCGAACTGTTCAGTGAACGATATTGTGTGTGGTGCTGTCATTTTTACATGTCTGCATCACATAGGTTAAGAGTGGATCATCACCCAGCCAGGAGCAGCCACCATCCAGCCAGGGGCAGCTCTGTGGTCATAACTGAACACTGATGAAGGGCTAGCAAATGTGCACAAATAGATACGGTTCGTAAGTGCACTGTTAAGTGTTGTATTAGCCTATATGTAATGTAAATTAACATGCTTATCTTAACATTTAGATTTTCTTCAAGTAATACGTTCACAGTGTCATACAAGTTATTCTCCTGCAAACTTACTATGAGAAGTTAAAATACAAAATTTTAGCAGGAACTTTTAAGTTAACTTAATGGTCTCTAATGAAGTGGACAGGGAGTTAGTGGTGCTGTATGTTAATAATGAGCATTAAAATTGTCAAGATGAAGATGCTAGAAATGTAATACTCTGAGGTTTTTATTGCAGGAGCTTGGGTGAGATGGCTCGAGCTTGTTCTCTCAGAAGTGTGGCGTTCTCTGCCAATTTGAATCAATTATTTAGAGCTTTCAGTGTGAATTCTGCACTTGTTCTTGTGCAGACTCTCAGTGGAGCAGAGCCTGTGTGTGTGTGTGTATCAGTTTGTGTGCGTGAGAGAGATATAATGAGCCAGTTAAGAAAAACTTCCAATTCACCTCCCAGAGCCAAGATCTCTCTCTCTGGGGCTCCGGCTGCTGATTCGTCGTCTGCTCTTGTGTCAGTATCAGCAATTATGAGACCTTCGCGTTCTCAGGGTCCGATACTGCTGACCTCCACTTTTGACACCATGCATTTTTCTCAGGTCCCTTATGGCCATGTTGGCCATTTGTTAAGTAAGAGTGTTGGAGAGAATAGCAACTTTAGGACAAGTGCAACATCCTCAGTTATTGACCTTCTGTAAAGGCTCTAGAGGTCATAATATATTATTTCTTTTCTGGCTGTGCCACTCTCCAGTAGATTTTTTTTTTTGCATAAATATATATTTTACAATGTCATTCCTTATATATTTTATTGCATATATATATAAAATAATGTTCATATTTATATAAAAACATACAACCTAATTTCCAAAAAAGTTGAGACACTGTGCAGAATGTACATAAAAATAGAATGCAATGATTATGCACATCATTTAAACCTTATTTTTTTAAGGAAAATCTTACAAAGACAACATATCAGATGCTGAAATTGAGAAATGTTATTGTTTTTTGAAAAATATGTGCCCATGTTGAATTTGATACGTTCCAAATGGCATGTTTACCGCTGTTCTGCATCACTCTGTAAATGTTTGGGAACTGTGGAGACACTGCTGTAGGTCTGAAAGTGGTATGTTTTCCCATTCTTGTTTGATACAGAATTTCAGCTGCTCATCAGTTCAGGGGGCTCATTTGTTATATTTTTCATTAGAAAATACACCAAATGTTTTCAGTGGTGAAAGGCTGACTCTTTTCATATAGAGCAGTGCTGTTGTAATACATGTCTGTGGTTTGACACTGTTTTGCTGAAATAATCAAGGCCTTCCCTGAAAAAGACATCGTCGGGACGGCAGCATGTTACCAAAACATGTATATATCGTTCAACATTAATGGTGCCTTCACAGATGTGCCAGTCACCCATGCCATGTGCACTAATGCCCCCTTATATCATCATACTGGTTTTTGAACTGTGCGCTGATAAAAAACTGAGTGGTCTTTAGCCCGGAGGACACAGTGTCCATGATTTCCAAAAATCATGGCAGCATTGTGGCATGGTGGCAGCATTTCTGGATCCTGTTTATGTACAGTTTCTTTTAATTAGCATTTGTGGATTCAGCGACAAACAGTTTTCACAGACAGTGGTTTTCAAAAGTGTTTCTGAGCCCATGCAGTGGTTTCCACAACAGAATCATGTCATCAAGTGCTGCCTGAGGGCCCAAAGATCTTGGCCAGCTACCACTGCTTTTCAGCCTTGTCCCTTGCGAACAGAGATTTCTCCAGATTTTCTGAATATTTTAATCTTATTATGTACGATAGATGATAAAAAGAAAACGTTCTGAACCCCTCCTCATCTTTAGCTCTGAAAGACTCCGCCTCTCTGAGATGCTCTTTTACATTCAATTCAAGCTTATTTGTATAGCGCTTTTTACAACAATGTTGTCACAAAGCAGCTTTACAGAAGTTTGAAAACGCACAGTTACAACATATGTCCCCCAGTGGCAAGGAAAAACTCCCTCAGTCTGGAGGAACAAACCTTGGGAGGAACCAAGACTCACAAGGGGAGACCCATCCTCCTCTGGTCAAACAGTGTTTACAATTTAATAAGCTAAATACCAAACAGAAGCTAAGAGGATCTCTGTTTGAAGACTCAATGGTAAAGCTTTAGAAACTGCACTGGTAGACGCAGTTTCTGAATGAGTCTTTATGAAAGTGGAAGTGAGCTGAAACAGACCCATTCTATCTCAATGCTGGTACATGTGGATAGCACAGTGATGTAATTGAGGGTGTTGTAGTTGGCACAAATGAACAGGAGAGCAGGTTGGTGATGGTGAGGAGGAGGCCCTGATGGTCAGTCTTCAGCAGGATGGGAGGGCAGTCACTAACACAGGAAGAGTAAAGTTATACTAGTTATACCCACTAGGTTTTTTTTTTAGCATTACCCAAATTAACCAATCTTTTGTTATATTTTAATGAAATATAGGGTTTAAATAAATTGCCCATCATTGTATTTTGCACAGCATCCCAACTTTTTTGGAAATTGGGTTGTATCCCATTTGTATGTATCTGTATCTCTTTTAAAAACAATTTTTTAATATTATTTCTCACTTTGTCTCCGGTATATTTTTACATTTTCTGTTTGGTTTTTGTTTATCTGTACACAGATTTTTGTATATATATTGTTTAAATTTACAAAACACCCATGCATTTTTTACTCTGCTCACAGATACACCCATCTGTGATGTTTGTCCTCCCCAAGCTGACACATTGTCTTGTGAGTCGACAGCTTTTGACTCAGCAGCACCTAATAGGTGCAATTACATTAGACTGCGTGAGTAGAGAGAGGAGGCAGTAGTGCTCGAGTCAGACACGATCAGCAGAGGTAATGAGCAGTGAAATTACTCCTATAACTCACATACAGCATCACACGCACGCGCTCGGGAAATAGAAAGCCTTCATTTATTGACCACCCCCTGCTTTTGGCAGGGAGATGCGGGAGCGATGAGTGGATGAAAAGTGATGCAATTATGCTGTTCTTCTCTCTTCAAATCACAACTGGGTTTGGCCAGCATGGATAACATGTCACAGGATAACAATAGTGCATTTTCTTTCCGCCATTTCTTTTCTTAGAAGAGATTAAACAGAACGGATCTGCTTAAAATGCCCAGCACATACATACTCCATCCACTTTAGTAGAAACCTCTGTCTTGTATGTACCTCACAGGCCACTTTATGAGCTCCATCTGTCTTATAGATCTGCTTTTATAGGTGCAGTTATAGACTGTAGCCCATCTGGTGCTGCAAAATTGATCAACCCCATCTACCCCATTCAATGCTGGCCTGTTTGTGACCACAGGGCCCCTGTTGATCAGATATTGCATTTACATTGGCTTATTCAGCCTAAAGCCATTAAGCCCTGTGCATTTTTGCTGAAGCTATAAGGAGTGTTTTAGCCTACATTCCCAGAAATAAAGGTAGTAAACTGTTTCCTCTTCCAGAAGCATTTGTGAGGTCAGACACCGATGTTGGACAAGAAGGCCTGGCTCATAGTCTCCACTATAATTCATTCCAAAGGTGTTCTATTGAGTTGACGTCAGGGCCTCTATGCAGGCCAGTCAAGTTCTTCCACATAAAACTCACTCATCTATGTCTTTACGGACCTTGCTTTGTGCACTGGTGGGCAGTCATGTTGGTACAGGAAGGGGCTGTCCCCAAACTGTTCTCAGAAAGTTGGGAACATGAAATTGTCCAAAATCTCTTGGTGCTGAAGCATTAAGAGTTCCTTTCACTGGAACTCTTTTGGCAATATAGTGTAACTACCATAATCCACTGAAATTCTATTTTCTAAGCTGTACTGACTCCACACACGTCATTTTCTGTTAATTTGAGGGACTTTTACAGAAGATAAATTAATAAATAAAATTAAAGATTTACAATTATTTCACGCAGTTCCTGAATAATTTGCTGTACAATTTGGTCATGTAAATTCAGATGGAAAAGCCAAAATATACCCTGGAGAATAAGAGGTAAATATTATTAAATGTGTGTTTCCATTAAAGATTTTCAAAAAATCAGTTATTGTAACAAAGAATATAAGCTTAAAAGGAATAGAAACTTGCCCTACGTTGCGGCTGACCATGTGTATTTGTTGGAGGTGGAGTGTGGGGCGATATTAACAAGAAAATATTGTACTAATTATTTTTAGATAGTGTCCAGGCAGTGTTGGGCTCTGCCAGCTGAGAGTTGTTGTTCCACTCTTTTCTCTAAATTTAGAGCCAAGAAACACACACGCCTTCCAGTAATGCAGTTCATAGGATTGAGGCACAAACACACAGTCTGCTCGGCGTTTAGCATGAAGAGAAGATGCCGAGAAACATACAAACAGAAACGCAGACTTTTGCAATACAGCATCAGCGGACGGGTCTTTAAATAGGCTTGCAGCACTTTTCACCTTTAAGCTTGAGTAACAATGACATTCTAATGGGCATCTATTTCTGAATCCCTCTCTATCTCCTCCTCTCCCTCTCTCTCCCCCTTTTATCATTGTGTCATTCCTTCGACACCCCCGAGTCTCTCCATTCCTCAGTATTGTTTCTCTTTTCCCCCATCTCATTATTACTGTCGCTATTTTTGGCTTTGCCCGATTCTCACTGTTACATTTCTTGTTGACTTGTAACTCTCCTGCTTGTCCTTCTCTCTCCCCCTTCCGTCTTCTCATTACCCTCCTGTCGTCGGCCAGTCGGGGGCATTCAAACGAAACTTCAGCTCACCTTTGCTCACCAATGACCTGTTTACAACCGTAAAGGAAGCTCCACCTCCCCAAGGTAAGAATAACACCTGTGCTTTCTTGGTTGACGTTTCAGACTTTTATGAGTTCTCCTTCACAAGAAAGATAAGGATTTTCTTCAGGCGACAGAGGAGATGGTCACCTGTCTTTTATATCGTTGCAAAATGTTCTACACTAGCTGTCCACTTCATTAGAAACCCCTAGCATGTATGAAGCTAATTCCAAAAAAAATTGGAACAGTTCTGAATATGAAACTGTTCTTTGGGGGGCAGTCATGGGCTGGAGGTTAGGGAAGTGGCCCTATGACGGGAAGTTTGCCGGTTCAATCTCTAGGGCCAACAGCACATGACTGAGGTGTCCTTGAGCAAGACACCTAACACCCAATTGCTCCCTTTTTATATGCTTATGCAAAAAAAGTTGGGACAGGAGTGTGTTTACCACTGTGCTTATATCGCCACTCACCTGTTATGATTGCCTGTATTGTTCTGCTGCTTACCCTGGATTTGACCCCTGCTTGTCTCCTGACTACTCTATGTGATTATCCCAGTAAAGCTTCTATTTTGCTTCTTATCTGCGAGCGTCTGCCTTCTGATTGCATGTCACATTATGTTAGAATAAGTGTGGACATCCCTGAAACATATGCTGTCTAAAAGGCAGTTTGCTGTTCCAAAATGTGTACATAGTATCTTTCACCATAAATGGTGCTTTTACCGAAGTGCATGTTTCCCAGTAATAACAACAGTAACAGTCTGGATGGTCCTTTACTTCTTTGGCATGGAGAACAATTTCCAATGTGCATCAGTCCATATCAGATGAGCTTAAGCCCAGAGAACACGGCGGCATTTCTTGATGTTCTTGATATATGACTTACAGCCTTAACTTTGTGTTTGTGAAAACAGCAATGAACAGTGTTTAAAAATAACGGTTTATCAAAGTACCGCTGCGCTTATGTGGTGACATCCATCACAGAAGCATGCGTTTTAGTGCAGGGGTAGGTCACAGACATTCAGTTCCATTTCCAGCCTTGTTTTTTATTTGCTTTTCAAATACTGTCCCGCATTTATTGGAAATGGGTTTGTTCTACCTCTTGCTGGCTACCTAATTAGAAACCCCTACCCTGTACTACCACTCTTTGGCCACTTTACAAGCTACACCTACCTTACAGGTTGACTACAGACTGGCAGAAGCCAACAGAAGTCTCTTAACAGTACACCAGTATTTATTTCTAATGAAGTGACCAGCAAGTGTGCATTGATTGGAGGCAAACTCACTCATTCATAGTAGACCGTGAATAATGCCTCAGATACCTGAAAGCCTATCATTTGCAGGCACACCTGCATCCACAGCCTGCTGTAGTGAGATGTTAGGACTATAAAATAATACCATAGTTAGAACACCATAATACAGTTATTAAAAATGTAGCCCAAAAAACATCAGCATCCCTCTTTGTTTACGCTGCTCTATTTTTGAACTTGACTCTGTTTTGCCTTGGATTAATCTCTTGTTTTGACCCTTTGTCTGACCCTTGCCTGCTTTATTTAATATCAGTTTCATGTTCCAGCACAACTCATAAGTATAGTAATACATTGTTGTGTGTGTAGAGCATGGAAAAGGGCCTATGGACCCTGTGTATGAAGCCTTGAAATATGGAACGTCTCTCGCACACATGAGCCGCTCCAGTTTTGGCAGCATCTCAGAATCGCCATGCCACCAGGTAACCCAGCAGAAACCTCATTTAGAATGACTGTGGTGTTTGTATATTAACGCAGCTGTGACAGTTGATGATTAGAAGACATAAACATCTATCAGTGATGATATAAAGCCTGTAAACTTTGTGGTCATTAAGTTGAATTAAGGCTTTCTAATAAATGTGTGTTATGGTCGCTTTTTAGACTAGACTAGCATCTCGAGCCTGCAAGACTTAGACTCCACCATTATCAGTTATATCTCTTTCCAATTAATTACCCTCTCACCACTGTCTCTTTCTCACTCTCTGTCTCTCTCCCTAGAGTAACGGAGGAGAAGAGAAGTTAGAGAGCCAACCGATTGCTGAAGAGTCCGTCCATGAGTCTGAAGGTAAGACATTTTAAGCCTTTCCCACAGTAGGCCTGTAATAACCCTGCATTCTCATGAATTGTATCATGATCCCAAACTGTAATAATTTCTTTCTTAAATTATGACATGAAATACTGGGAGAAAAAAGAGATGTGACACTTCAGATGTGACCTTCTGCCTGTTTGTAGCTGCTAAAACATTTCCTCGCTTCTTCTCTCTAGTGGCTTCTCTGGCTGACAGTGAAAAGGGTGAGGCAGAGGACAGGGTCAGTTTAAAGGTGAGAGATTAATGGATATTTATGAATTTATTCATGTCTGTATTTATTTACCAACTCCCATGGCCATACCCTCAGCATCCGCAGAGAAACCTCTACCTTGTACTTTCACTCACTAGCCACTTTATTAGAAGCCCCTACTTACTAGTTGCACTCACTGGCTGATTTATTAGAAGCCCCTACTTACTAGTTGCACTCACTGGCTACTTTATTAGAAGCCCCTCCTTATTAGTTGCACTCACTGGCTGATTTATTAGAAGCCCCTACTTACTAGTTGCACTCACTGGCTACTTTATTAGAAGCCCCTACTTGTTAGTTGTACTCACTGGCTACTTTATTAGAAGCCCCTACTTACTAGTTGCACTCACTGGCTACTTTATTAGAAGCCCCTAGTTACTAGTTGCACTCACTGACTGATTTATTAGAAGCCCCTACTTACTAGTTGCACTTACTGGCTACTTTATTAGAAGCCCCTACTTACTAGTTGCACTTACTGGCTACTTTATTAGAAGCCCCTACTTACTAGTTGCACTCACTGGCTACTTTATTAGAAGCCCCTACTTACTAGTTGCACTTACTGGCTACTTTATTAGAAGCCCCTACTTACTAGTTGCACTCACTGGCTAATTTATTAGAAAGCCCTACTTATTAGTTCCACTCACTGGCTACTTTATTAGAAGCCCCTACTTGTTAGTTGTACTCACTGGCTACTTTACTAGAAGCCCCTACTTACTAGTTGCACTCACTGACTGATTTATTAGAAGCCCCTAGTTACTAGTTGCACTCACTGGCTACTTTATTAGAAGCCCCTACTTACTAGTTGCACTCACCTGCTACTTTATTAGAAGCCCCTACTTACTAGTTGCACTCACTGACTGATTTATTAGAAGCCCTACCTACTAGTTGCACTTATTGGACACTTTATTAGAAGCCCCTACTTATTAGTTGCACTCACTGGCTACTTTATTAGAAGCACCTGCTTACAAGTTGCACTTACTGTCTACTTTATTAGAAGCCCCTACTTACTAGTTGCACTCACTGGCTGATTTATTAGAAATCCCTACTTACTAGTTGCACTCACTGGCTACTTTATTAGAAGCCCCTACTTACTAGTTGCACTCACTGGCTACTTTATTAGAAGCCCCTACTTACTAGTTGCACTCACTGACTGATTTATTAGAAGCCCCCACCTACTAGTTGCACTTATTGGACACTTTATTAGAAGCACCTACTTACTAGTTGCACTCACTGGCTGCTTTATTAGAAAGGAAAAGATCCATTATGTAGAAGAACAGTTACAGACTTTTGCTCATCTTTTGCTGCACAGTTTGTCAGCCCCCTCTACCCCATTCATCATTGGTCATTTTCTGGCCACAGAATATTATGTGGGTGGTGGACGATTCAGGCACAGCACAGTGGATCTGGCACAGCAGTGTTGTTGGGCGTTTACCTACATAAGTGTCACTGCTTGTGGTCCAAAGAGTCCAGCCAAGAGCAGCTCTGTGATAGAGGTCTGCACGGGCATGAAATTGAAACCCAACAAGTCCAAATCTGTACCTGCCACTTTGAGACCAGACCCAAGTCAGGCATGACTGGTGCTGCTAAATTTCAAACCTGATCCCAACCCAAACCCACTCACACTTGCTGACAGAGACAGATTATCACAGACATGGTTTTCAGTGGTTTAATTTGTTACTAAGCACTCAAGCCCACAGAAAATGCTGTACACACTCATAAGTAAAGGTGCTAAAATTTATAGGTGCTAAAATTATATGTTCTAAGATGTACTGACTCCACTGGCTTTTATTTTACTGTTCTGTTTTAAAACATTCGGTTATAAAAAGGTAAAAATATGAACTTTTCACCTGGAAAAAGTGATTTAAGGTTCGAATCAGACCTTAAAACCACTGTAGTACCTTTGAGGGAACACTTGCACTGTTTGTACCTTGATGAACAAAAAATGTTCCTGAATTAAACCTTAATTTCTAACAGTGTAGTGGGATAATCTAGTATTTTACACATCTGTAATACACCAACATGACATTTATCATCAGTGTTTTTTTGTGGAATTGCGGATTGTTCCTGGTAAAGAACAACATCCATTTCTTCTGCAAGGAAGCCCTGCTCTTAGCTACCGCTGCTACTTGCAGAAACCCTTTACACACCTTGGGTGCGCTTAACAATCTTGAGATTGTTGCACTACTGTGGTCTTGATACCAACCCAACACATCCCTCTTATCTACTGTGTGACTGAGACTGATGTACTGTTGAACTTTAACCTGAGCCTCAATCAGGGGCCCTTCGCCCACTCCTCAGACTCCGGAGCTGTTCTGAATTCACCTGTACACTGTAACTTTAATGGAGCAAGAGAAACAGAGTCAGAGAAACAGTGCAGGAAATACGTAAGATTGTGCAAAATTTGCATAATCAAATTCCTTCAAATCTATTGCATAGTAAGTAGTGCATTAGAAAACAAGCCTGAAAATGATTAGAAGAATGCACTCATCTTCAATTTGTCAAGGGCATTTTGTTACACAGGGTGATTCAAAAAGATTCATCCAGTCATTTAAATTGTTAGCATAAAGTTTATGTAATTCTACAAGTGCTCAGTCTGAACCTCCTCCAGCTGTATAGACAACATCAATGCCATAGTCAAACTCATCCCATACTCAGTTGAGCATGTCGGGTGTCAGGGCACTCACGGCTCTTTCAGGGCAATTTTGGAGATCATCCAGTGTTGTGAAAAATCACGCTCCTTCTTTCAGTTGCTTCCTAGGCGCCTCACAGTTGTAAAAGATCTAAGATTAGATTAATCTTTTTTGAAACACCCTGTACAATTCAAGGTAGTACGTCAGCTTAATTGGTGTAAGGTTAGACTGTCCAAAATTAGATCTGATTTGGACTCTGCACACAATACACTATAATTCCAAAAGTATTTACTCACCCATCCAAATCGTTGAATTCAGGTGTTCCAATCACTTCTATGGCCACAGGTGTATAAAACCAAGCACCTAGGCCTGCAGACTGCTTCTACAAACATTAGTGAAAGAATGGGTCGCTCTCAGGAGCTCAGTGAATTCCAGCGTGGTGCCGTCCAGTCCAGTCGTGAAATTTCCTCACTACTAAATATTCACTACTAAATAGCAATTGGGAACGACAACAATTCAGCCACGAAGTGGTCAGCCACATAAAATGACAGGGGTCACCAACTTTCTGCAGATTCGTTTGCTACAGACCTCCAAACTTTATGTGGCCTTTGGATTAGCTCAAGAACAGCGTAGAGAGCTTCATGGAATGGGTTTCCATGGCCGAGCAGCTGCATCATCAAGCACAATGTAAAGCGCCGCCACTGGACTCTAGAGCAGTGGAGACGTGTTCTCTGGAGGGACGAATCACGCTTCTCTGTCTGGCAATCCGATGGGCCAGTCTGGGTTTGGCGGTTGCCAGGAGAACGGTACTTGTCTGACTGCATTTTGCCAAGTGTAAAGTTTGGTAGAGGGGGGATTAATGTTGTGGGGTTGTTCTTCAGGAGTTGAGCTTGGCCCCTTAGTTCCAGTGAAAGGAACTCTTAATGCTTCAGCACCAAGAGATTTTGGACAATTTTATGCTCCCAACTTTGTGGGAAGAGTTTGGGGACGGCCCCTTCCTGTTCCAACATGACTGCCCACCAGTGCACAAAGCAAGGTCCATAAAGACGTGGAAGAACTTGACTGGCCTGCACAGAGTCCTGACCTCAACCCGACAGAACACCTTTGGAATAAATTATAATGGAGACTATGAGCCAGGCCTTCTCGTCCAGCATCAGTGTCTGACCTCACAAATATGCTTCTGGAAGAATGGTCAAAAATTCCCGTAAACACACTCCTAACCCTTGTGGAAAGCCTTCCCAGAAGAGTTGAAGCTGTTATAGCTTCAAACGATGGGCCAACATCATCATTAAGAATGGGATCTCACTCAAGTTCATATACGTGTGATGGCAGACGAGCGAATACGTTTGGAAATATAGTGTAGATGCAAACAAGACCCTGCAAGTTTACTGCATTTGTTTTGGACATGCCCAAGATTATATCACTTTTGGAAATCTATTTTTATACTCTCTAAAATTCTGAAAGAACCAGTAAGCTACTGTCCTTATATTGCGTTATTGGGACTGTTTGTCTTTTGTATGTTGTGATATCTTTAATAAAAAGACCTTGAAGCCCAACCCTGTAAGTGTTCAGTGCACAAGCACACGTTTCAAAATAAACTGCATGTGTGTGTGTGTGTGTTTGTGTGTTTCTAGGCCCCGAGACGCATTGAGGTTCACTCCATTCACACATACGTAGCGCTGTACAAGTTCCTCCCTCAGGAGAAAAATGACTTGGAACTACAGTAAGTGACACACTCGTCCATCTGTGTGTGCGCGTGCTTGTTTCTTTGTCCTTGTGTGTTTATAAGTCTAATTTACTCTCTTACATACACACAAACACACACACTCCTCCCTGAGACATCATCACTTCCCACTGCGGAATGAAATTCTGATGAGGAAGCAGAAACTGACACCAAACTCTAATCCCAGCGGATCCTGCAGGTTTTTTCCAAAGCCCAGTGTCTCAAGAGTAGTCCAATGTCAGCGCATCCCTGCACCAGGCAGCGAACCACTTGGGTTTTTGTTTCAGAATGAATTACTTGTTTTTCTCAAGATAGCTTGAGCCATTCAAGCTGTTTAATTATTAGTGGCCGGAATGATTTGATCCAGAATGTACTGATTCCGACTTAGTCACTTCTCTTTAAGCTGTTTTGTGCATAGAGGTTCAAAACTGGACTGGTCGTGGATTTTAAAATCACTGTTGATTTAACAGTTAAAAAATGCTTTTTTGGTTCATGAGCTTAACTTTAAATTCATGAATAGGATATACTTTGCATGTGTTCACCTACAAAAGATGTTTCCAGACAGATCAAATTTGTGCTTTAAATGTAAAAACGTCCTTTCCTGCCTTTTGGCAGTGTAAAAAAAATGGCACATTATGTGTTATATACACATTACGGTAGAAAATATCTTTCAAACATGATTTCAGAAGTCCCCTGCCCTGTATCTTTTGGAAATAGGCGCAGAACATATTTTTCATACTGATGACAAATTTTTGTTTTCAATTTTTTCATTTCTGGCAAAAAAATGTATCCTACTTCAATGGGCCAGCTGCCCACCATATGTTAAGCACTGGCATTCCCAAGCTGCAACTGTGCTTCCCTTGGAAAAACTGACCTACGACCTGCGTCACCAAACGGACAAATTCTGGAAACTTTGAACCCCCCTTGTAATGAGGCAGAATAACTCAGACGCTCGTGGGTAAAAAGAGAAAGTGAGGCTTTAATGTTAGGATCCATAAACGTGGTCAGAGAAGAGGTTGAATCCAAAAAAGACAAAAGGCACAAAAAGACAAACATAACCTGGCAACCAGTTCAAGGGCAAAAAGGGCAAAAGTCCAAACAGCAAAACAGAGTCAGAACCACAAAAATCACAATAGTCCGATGAATAAGGCTCAATAGCTTGTGGAACAAGTAGCAATACCTCACAATTAACTAGTCTAAAAGCCCAGACTTTAAACTAAGCTAATCATACCAGAACAGGTGTAACAAGAGGCCTCTGAGCCTGAGGGATGCATGACACCACTGAGGACTTACGTAGAAAATCTTTCTTAAAATTCTTTATATGGTTGCCAGTTGTGTGGGATTTAAATGTATAATTGTCAATACTGAATTGAGTTCAATTAAAAAAAGCTTTTTTTGTAGTCATCTCTATTGATCAGCTGGATCTGTATCGTAGGGCTAAGATGTTAAGAAAGACTTTTCCAATAAAAATGTGTAATTAGATGTAGATGTCAATAGGCTGAATTCCAACAGCATAGATTCTGCAAATAAATTATACAGATTTACAATAAAATTTTTACAAAATTAACAAATATCTTTGAAATATTCATGCCAATGTTCTTCAGCATTCAGCAGCTGAATGTTCAGCAGCTGACTATTGGCTCCTGTTAGAAGTGTTTATCAAGTCTGCAGGTCTTCTGTTCATCTCCAGAGAAACGTGCCTGAATTGTTGTATTATTGGTAATACGACACAAATCATACGATAGAAACGCAGCAGAGAGAGATCAGGCTGAAGAAAGCAGACGTTTTCATTTAATGGACACTTTTTCATGACTTGTCTGTAAACAAAGGGTGGCAAATCTGTAACACCTCGACTTCAAAGGCTATGATTTGAATATTGTGCAAATGGTTTATTGTTCTAGCTTGTGTTGGCTTTGTCTCTCCCAATTTTGATGATGTTTTGGCAGACGTGGGGATTCAGCGTGCTCAAGTGAACTGTACTGAACTAACAGTCTGTGTAAGGAGCATTAATATGCATGGAAAAGGCAGCTTTGCACTGGACAAGCTTGAGGGAAAAGCAAGAAAGGACAGGAAAAAGTGCAAGATAAAGGGGGAAAAGAAGGCTGGATTTGTGATTTGTGGAAAGGTGGTGGATGAGGGGACTGTGAAGGGGCTACACCCTTAAAAGAGAGAGAGAGATGAAAGGAAGAGAGTGGAGTAAAGACAAAGAAGCATTGTGGCGAAAAGCTCCCTTTCACCATCTGCTATGGCTGCGGGGGGGCGGAGAGGGGTGTCATGCTGTTCAGATTCAGCGGGGTCCGCAACACAGTGTGAGTCGATGCAGAATAATAAAGCACAGTGCAGTACAGCGGACCAGTGCACTGGGCTTCTGCAGCAAGGCAAAACTGGGCTGCTTGACTTTTTTTATTCTACTGAATACACACGTGATCATCTTTCTGATGATCAAGACTCTGTTGCCAGACTAACAGCTGTAGGTCAGATATTTCTCAGTGGACGTCGAAAAACATCCATCCATCTCTACAGTTAAATCACAAAAAAAATTAAATGCTAAAAAACACTGTGAGAAACTTGGTTCTTCAGCTTCATATACCAAACCTGGCATAGGAAACCTGGGTGTGATTTAAGACTCTGAGCTCTGATTTATCTGCATGTAAACACTAATGTTGCTTTTTATCATTTGAGAAATATCGCTAAAGTTCGTCCTTTTCTCTCTCATAGCGAGGCAGAGAAACTTATTCATGCATTTGTTCAGCAGAGTTAATCACTGTAATGGTCTTCTTAATGAACGTCCTAAGAAAACAGTACATTCTTTACAACTCGTACAAAACGCAGCAGCATCCTAACAAAAACACACAGAGATCAGATCAGTCGCGTTTTATAGAGCTGCACTAGCTGTCTGTGTCATTCAGGATAGATTTTAAAGCTCTGCTACTAGTTTTTAAGGCTCTGAATGACCTTAAAGCTCCGCTGACAGCACAAATTGCCTGTTTATGATTTTAGATCTGCAGATACTGACCTACAAACGCCTTCAGTAAAACACAAAAAATGTGGAGAGGCTCTTTCGGTTATTCTGCTTCTGAGCTCAGTTCACCTTGTATTTGACAGTCAAGCTCAGAGCTCACTTTTAATAAACATCTGAAGTGAGGATTTCATTAAAATTCTGCATTTACCTTTTAATTTGATGTTACTTTCTTATATGATTCTAAATTAATACTTAATATACTTAATACATAATTCCTTGTATAACTGTTTTTTACCACCTGTAAAGCACTTTGAGCTGTCATCGGCATGAAAAGTGCTACATAAGTAAAAATGATATTATTATTGTTATTATTATTATTAATAAAGAAACAGTGATAGCCAACACTTACATTTGGCCCACCCATGCTTTAACCACAGATACCTTTATTTTAAGTTACTGATCTAAACATCTTCCTTTCAAATTAGTGGCAAATTGAAGCGCATGAGTTTTTGTCCAGATACATTTCGATTGCATTATTAATTTAAAAAGCTTTATTTGTATGTATCTATGTTAACCCTTTTTTTTAGATAAACATCTGTCTGAGTTTCTGTTGACTAAAAACATTAATGATTATGTTATCGTAACTCAAACACAGCTAACCTTGAAGTACATGTAGCACATGGATAGTTAATTGTAATCTAGGTTCACTGTTTTTAGAAGCTTTGCACCTTCTTCACATGTTTATACTGTTACTCTGTATCTTCTTTCTCCTCCACTGCCTCCTGTATGGATTTAACTGCTAAGATGACCAGTCTGAGTGTAGTTACCCTGATTTATTTGTTTGTAGATAGCGTTTGCATGTCCTAAAGACATGATTGTGAGGATGTTACAGTACTACTCCCATCTCATTTCTCTCTGGCTTCTCCTGTGGCAGGCCAGGTGACCGTGTGCAGGTGATGGATGACTCAAATGAGGACTGGTGGAAGGTGAGTGCAGTGCCTTACTAACAAAAATGAGCATAAATGAATGACACAGGTGTCTCTTTGCAGCAGGGTGTATATAATATACTATTACAGGTGTAACAATTCAAGTTTTGATTAAAGTAGTACTTTGTACATAATTTCTTTGGTTTTTGTTTTTAATACACTCACTTAAGAAAGCATAACAAAATGCTAAAAATGATGATCATGGAGCCCAAAAGTGAGATAACATGCCCTATTACATATGCCATGTTTAAGAGCCTCAAGGCTAAAGCTTTATCATTAACATGAACAGTTGCTATGTCTGTCTAATAAACTGATAACCAATATCTTTAATCCTTAAATACAATTTTTATTGTATTACTGAATAAAACTAGAAATCTAGTAAGGTTAGCACACAATAGCACAGTTTCGACTGAGTGGCCAACAACAGGACCTGCATTTACTGAAAGGAAAAAATTGTGACAGTCAAAATCAGACACTGCTTTTGAATGATTTTCTATGGAGTCAGTGATGTCAGCTAAAAGCTTCATATGCAATCCTGAGATGAATGAGAAAATCTCGGATAACTGAAAGACACAGTGGACTCACCATGTGCTTTTCTTCATAGATCCTCAGAAAACAGATCAAAGGAACAAAGTGACGTCATTAGTGTGACTTTTATTTAAAAATAAGAGTTTTGTTACGCAGTGACGCACCTTCTGGGGAACTTTCATTATGTTTTATAATATTTATTTGGCATTTGTTTTTTCTTTGTCATGTAAATCATATTTCACAGTCATGTACAGATTATTGTAGTTACAATTGCAAAAGAAATTTTTTTTTACCTCAGAATATGGCCTCAGCCTTCACACATGACTGTGGGGACGAGCTCTTCTGTGTGCTTGGAATTCTAGATAATTGATTTAAAAACCAATATTGCTAAATTCAGGCTCAGAAAGGTGTGATTGTTAAAATAGCTTACTGTTCTGTTTTAAAATATAAATAAATTGTAGCTCTAAGTTGTTTTTCAGTGTAGTGTATTATACCTGTAATCACAAAAATAGACGTTTCCATAGAATGACTCTTCAGCAAAAGTAGCCATATTCTCCCGGTTTTACTTTCTCAATCACTGCCTTCTCTCATTTCTCCTTTTTCCTTTTTCCTTATCACCCCACCTTCCATTTGAAGCCCATTGCTCTGAGTCCTGATCGAACACAGGCTGAAGCCAGTGTGAAGCCCCATTTTTCATTCTTTGGGCTGAAGCACTCACTGCTGCTATTCATAGAGTCCTCGTCCACAATAAGAGCGCGTAATGGCTTTGGTGGAGGGCTTTGACAAGGAGGAAACAGCGCTTAATGAAAAATTAATAAGCTTTCCTTTCCCTAATGGAAGAGAGGCCCTGAACGAGCGCAAAGCGAAATGCTAGCTCACCCCGGAATAAACAAAACGCACGTAGGCCAACGCACACATAAGTGATATGGCCTTGTGGACACACACAGCCATCGTTTACTTTCTCCCACTTCTGTAGTCTCTTAAGACCTTACATAGGCTCAGTCTCACACTGTCACTCGGTTTTAGTTTTAAAGAAAATTATGTAGATACATTACGACTTGCTTTTAAAACACCCATATCCTATATTTTTGAGCATTTTATGTTTTGCCTGAGGTCCAAATATGGCATTTGTGTGGATTTTTGTACCAAGCACAGTCTTGGGTGAGCTTTATATGATTATTTTCTAACCTTTCTTTATCTCTTAGAATTAAGCAGGCTCTTCTAGGTCACTGTACCTTTAACCCTTGTGTGTTATTGGGGCTGTGGGACCCACCTTCTTTGTTTACCACAGGAAAATAAAGAGCAATTTATTACTGTTTCAATCCCAGATTGATGGGTTATAAAATAACCCATTTTCAGTGTCTTCACTTTGTTCACCCCCAACACATTTATATTACATGTGTGGTGTTGGGCTAAACCCACGTGGAGTAAAAGTGTGGAAGTGCTGTGTCCTTCACTCTGTTCCCCTCCTACATGGCCTGCTGTTAGTGTGTGTGTGTGTGTGTGTGTGTGTGTGTGTGTGTGTGTGTGTGTGTGTGTGTGTGTGTGTGTGTGTGTGTGTGTGTGTGTGTGTGTGTGAGGGTGGACAGGCTGCTGACTGGCTACAGCTGCTAAAGGAGAACCCGACACTGGACACTTGTGCTATTTTAAACATCTAGTGTTTTTACATAAATTGTTATGGATGTATTGATTTAATAAAGCAATAATGTGGTGGGTCCACCAGACCACTGAGCAGCAAACATATCAACACCACACAAGGCTTAAGACTGTTATATATAAATGAGCTCTGTTCTGATTGGCTACCTTGTCTCATTCAAGCAGCAGTCCATGCTACAACACTCCTTATAAAGTCTACATGAATGAATGGAGCTAAACAGCTGAAGGGTGAATAAGTAGATTCTGAACAATAAAGGTTCTAAACATCCCCTGACTCCAGAGTCCATACAGTCCATATATGGAAACTAAGCTGCAAAATAGCCCATTGTGAATGAACTGCTTTTGAGATATCACAAAAAACAGCACATCTTCCTCCATCTACCTATTCAGCCTTCAGCAGTCCACGCTAAAACACTCTGTATAAGATTATATATTTACATGGGGGCATACCGCATGACACTATGGGCCCTTCAGTGCTGTATACATTCATTTATAGTACTGTAAATGAAGACTGAGTGTCAGAACGTCGTAATGTTGAGAAAAGGTATGAATTACTGCAAAACAAGCCTTGGACAACTCTGAAGGACAACTTCAGTCAATGACAGGTGTAACTCGTACAAAGGAATGGAATAATAATAATAAAATAAAGGACTTGACGATGTAATTACAGTGTAATGTAAGCGGTAATAATCAGTAATCTGTTCATGACCCTTTGATGCATATTTCATTTGACAGAGTGTGTTTTATGAGTCATACAAATCGAAAGGCCCCAAGAGAAAAATCTCAGAGAATTGTGGTTGGGGTTGCTATGGAGACTGACTCTGTCTGTGTGTGTGTGTGTGTGTGTGTGTGTGTGTGTGTGTGTGTGTGTGTGTGTGTGTGTGTGTCTGTCTGTCTGTCTGTCTGTCTGTCAGGGGAAGAGTCGCGATAAAGTTGGCTTTTTCCCAGCGAACTTCGTGCAGAGGGTGCGTCCCGGGGAGAGAGTGTGGAGAGTCACTCAGGGCTACCACGGCAACCGCGAGAAAGGTCAAATGACCGTGAAAGAGTTGCAGGTAAGTTGATGCTTTAACGCGCACTCAGAGGAAAACATGACTCATGCAGACTCAACAGGACTGAGCTGTATTATTTTCCATTCTTTAAAGCCTCCGTTTCTGTTCTTCCGTTAACCCTCCTACATCCTCCGCGGTGTTTATGCAGTGCTTCTGCTCACATGTTGTTTGTTTCTTTCATAAGAAATTGACATGTAATCAAATGTTCAGATTCTGAATTTTACTCAAGACCAGGTGCCGCAACCCAAATGTTAAGAAGAGCCATTTTGTCCTTTTAGCAAAAATCACATTTTATGTCCATGTTACCATCTTGGCTGTAAATATGTCTCAGTGCTAATGTACAAGTATAGGGTAAAATATATTTTACAATATATATAATATAAAATATAGACTTAGCTTTAAGCTTTAGCTCAGCTATAGCTACTTTTCTCGCATCTCTGGCAGGAACCGTTTCTTGTAAAATGTCTCTCAACGCCCACCTTAAATGTAGTTGTAGAATGTAGTTAACTATGTAGCCAACAGTTGCACTATTTAAGGTGGACAGTGAAAATTCGAGAAGCTGGTGAACAAGCAACTGACTTCAGCCTCGTGAATTTTTAGCGTTTGACTTCTCGTTGCAGATTAAACGTATCAGGAAACCAGCTGGAGTAAAGGAGGATTATTTTATTTTTACCTACTGATCTAATTTAGCTGTGGAGCCGCAACAAGACAGTAAAAGTGCCATATGCATCTCCATATGTTGCCGACCCCAGCTCTATACCATATTTGTATATTTTATTGTGAATTAAATTTGAATTGTTCCTCAAACAGTCATGTTTTCTGGAAGAAAACCTATTTTTCGCAAGAAAAAGTGCAGACAGAATGTAATCAATTGTGTATGTGATTGTCATGCATCCCTCTGGTACACTACAAGAACCTGAACCGAGCACTGACAACTCCAACTCCCAGGATCCCTCTGAGAGTCATGTGACAATCACACCACACAATCGCTCCACCAATCATCTCTGCTCCAGATCACAAGACTTCTGATTACGGACAGCTGTTTCTCATTAACCACCTGTTTTAAGTTCAGTCTTTCCACTACACTTTGCGAAATATTGCCACTGTGTCAGCACGTGCTTACTAAGCCTTCTATGTATCTTGTTGCTACTTTTTGTATGACCTGTTTTTGTCTCTTTGTTTGCCTTTGGACTGCCCCTGTATTGTTTGATTTCTCTACCGTTATTTGACCTTGCTTCCCGTTTTCGACTTCACCTTAGCTTTGCCCTTTTGTTTACGTCTGATCTGTTTGGTTTTGACATCCGCTCGTTTGACTTCCGTGTTTTTGCCTAGCCCCTTTTGTAATAAACACTTTGCTCTGTTTTACCTGTGCCTACCTGTTCTGTACAGAAGCCTCACAGTGATCCTTAGGTTTTTAAAAGCAATGTTCCTCATCAGTCCAAACTTTCTCTTTAAACCAGCCTCTGCCCTGTTCCTGTTTTTATAGCAAATCAAATCAAATTTATTTGTGGCACTTTTTACAACTGATGTTGTCACAAAGTAGCTTCACAGAATTCTAATAAAGACAAAGTTTTAACATGAATGTAAAAACCTCCAGGTGAGCAAGCCAGGGGCGACAGTGGCAAGTAGAACCTCCCTCAGAGCTAAGGAAGAAACCTTGGGAGGAACCAAGGCTATCAAGGGGGGACCCATCCTCCTCAAATTAGTCAAACTACCTACAACATTATTGACCAAAAAAAAGGTCCCTATAGCATATAACAAAACAATTGTATTGGCACTTAAATTTTAATTGTTAAAATTTTAATTGGTGTAATTCTTCTCTCTCTTGTCTCAGATTTGCGTGGGTAAAGGGGAAGAGACAGACGGTTTTCTGAAGTTGACCAGCGGAAAAAAGCGCGGCCTCGTGCCCTTGATGTGCTTGGTGGAGATATGAACCATACTCTTTTTCCTCCACCCAGATTGGGGGACGTCCTCACCTCTCACACCCCGACGGCAGGGACGCACCACACATGCATACACACACACTTACCTGTGCACACACACTTATTCAGAAGAGAGGGAGCACATGGATGTTGCTCAGTAGAGGATGCATCTCAGCCTCCAGCGGACATTATGGAGATTTTGTTGTTTGTAGAAGCAACGAAAAGATGAAGTAGAAAGATGAGGCTTTCAGGAGGCTGAAGTGTTGGCGTTTAACCGGCTGCTCTGACCTCTGACCTCTCTTACCAACGGAATGACCTCTGTTGGACCAGTTGCACTGTATCTACTAATCTGCTGTATGTATGTTGGGCGACCCATTATAGTAGCAGAATTACTGTAGATGACCTTTGTCTATATTTTTAGTCTTATATCACACTGTCCATCATGCACATGGACGTTTGGTTGTGCTGTCTTCTGTATTGGCGTTAATGTGGCTGTCAAGGTATGACATCTGGAGGGAAATGGTTTGCATGGTGTCATTTCCATGATGGTTTTGTTTATGAATAGCTTTTTTGGATGATGCTGAAGGCTGAAAGGGTGGTGTGAGTATATAAAACTATACATGACTCCTCAAAGTGATATGAATTGTACATGTAGGACGGCGAGCAGAAAGCTGTTTTTGTGAATTCAATGTCTCCAAACAGTCATTTCTAAATATTTTGGCCATATTGGGTGGTGGTCATATGTCAACTCTAGTCTTTTCTCTTAAGTCTCTTTGTCTGTATGTAGTTCTGCCTAAAAGGGCTTTTGCACTTGCCACATTAATCTGTTTTTTTCCCTGAAGCATTACCAAGGCATCTTTTTTGCCACTACATTAGACTCTCTCTCCATCTGTCAGTTTTCTTTATACTTCCCAGTTCTCCTGCTCTCTAAATCTTATCCAGTTCTTGAAGCCCATTTCTTTCACACAGAATATGATGATAGTCCAAGATGACCTTCCAAATATCCCAGAGATTCTGACTGAATCTTCTTCCCTGTGGAGTATTGTAGTGGAGCAAGCCAGAGCTAGAAGGAGTAAGGTACAGTTTCAGCAGAATTAGTAGTGTAGTGCAGTCGTTACAAAAATTTGTTCCATTTACTCTGTATGTTCTAAAGAGGAGTGCATTAGCCTTTATTTATTTATTTATTGTATGTAACAGTACATTAGCTAATCAGATGCTGTCCAATTCATGGTTTGTATTATAGCAAGTAGACGTAGCTACATGTTGTTCTTCACTCCATAATTAATTACATTATCATCCACTTAGCCGTTAAATTAATAATGGAAATCAGATCATGAAGGTAACTCTAGTAGGAAAACAACATACACTCTACAATGGCCACCAACTATTCTGCAAACTGTAGCCTGATTATTAAAAATACAGTTATACTTCAAAGCAAAATGTATGTGGACACCCAAACATACCATCCACATGGGCTTGAAGATCTCATTCCAAAACCGTGGGCATTAATGTGGCCAACACTTTTCTGAGAAAGCTTTCCATTAGGTTTCAGAACATACTTCCACTCAGGCACAAGAGCAGAAGTGAAACTGAACACTGATGTTGGGCCCACAATCATCTGTAAGACTGCCTGATAGTGAAGCATGATTCATCATTCCATTCACTCTCAGAAATAAAGGTAGTAAACTGTCTCTGGTTCGGTGCCCCTCTTGTCACTGGGGTGGGATCCTCAATGGTCCATCTCAGTACCTTTAGTCAGGGAACATAACTGAACCATAATCCACTGATATGATATGTTCTAAGCTGTACTGACTCCACACCCTGCCTCGCCTTCTTCTGTTTTAAAACAGAAGTTATGAAAAGGTACAAATACCAACTTTTCATCTGGAAAAACTGATTTAAGGTTCACAATCAGACCTTAAAACCACAGCTGAACCTTTGAGGGAACATTTACACTGTTTGTACCTTGAATATCAAAAAATGTACCTGGACAGAACCTTTATTTCTAACAGTGTAGAAATCCAATGGCAGTGTGCTTTACACCACTCCAGCTGACACCTTGCATTGCACATGGTGATCTCAGGCCTGTGTGCACATGTTCATCATAGAAACCCAATCTATGAAGCTCTCGACTAACGGTTATTGTGTTAACCCTGCTTTCATTGACAGTTTGGAACTTGTTAGTGATGTTGCGACAGTGTTTACACTCTATGTGCTTCAGTAATCTGTAATTCTGTTCTGCAACTTGTGTCGTTCATCCTAGATGTTCGCACTTAACGATAACAGTGCTCATGCTTGATTAGGGCAGCACTGGCAAGAAAGAAATTGGTTAAAAGCCACATTATTAGAAAGGTGGGATCTTGTAAGAGTACTATGTGGAAAACCACTCTGCTGGCACTGTTTGTCTGTAGCGATTTTATGGCCACTTGATTGATTTTGTGAGCCCTTTATCGCCAAACCCATTATTTAGAATGGGTGTCCACATACTTTTGGCCAAGTAGTTGTTTTGTCTTGGACATTTCATATAAGAAGTTAACATATTTTCTGATATAAATGTGTCACGGTGGTTAGTAGTACAGAGTTGGGCTGAACCAGTGTCCCAGATTCCAAACCTAAAATCTGATATGCAGTTAATACGTTTTGGATCAGCTTAAGCTGAATGGACAGACTGAGATTTTAAAAATCAGTCAAGAGCTTCTGGTTGCCTTTTTAAATTCTGAAAGAACTTCTGTTAGTTGTATCCCACTGCAGCCCTTCTGAATGGTTCAGCCAACAGTCGGCACAAATTATTGTGTAAGTGAGCAGCTGGAGCAGGAACAAAACAACAGTTTTAAGTGTTAATTCTTCAAAGCCTGAATATGCATGAAACCTGCACACGACTAGCAAAATACAAGAGAAATGTGCCCACCAACTTCAGAAACTATCAAAGATGAAACAAAAGTAGAGCAGAGAGCACAAAAATGCAAGTGTGGAGAGAGAAAACAACTTCTACATCTACATTAATGGATAACGCCAAGCATGGCATTGGCCTTCGCAGCATGAGAAATCCACAACTCATATTATTAGTGAGCTTACGAAAGCCTTAAGGCAGCTGCCAAATGTCATGAATGAGTGATTGTCATTAGGAGGTTTTTAACAGCTGAATCATGCATGTGCTGAAAAGCAAAGAGAAATTATTCTCTCATTGGGAGAAAATGCAAAAGGCTTTGGGACCAGATGGCGTAAAATGGAAGCGAATCTCCCTCCACGCTTACTATTCGTTCTTCATCTGTTTCGACTTTTCGTTTGTCTAGCATAGTTTGTTACTCTTACAATACATGTATATTTATTCAAGCACACCTATATTCAATGGCATATGATACTCTTCCTGAAACTTAGCAATAATCCTTTTCTCTTTGCTCTGGAAGAAGCCAGTCTAATGTAAAAAGCTATTGAAAAATCCAGTCACTGTGGGTTTTTACGCCACTGGTTTACCAGAGAAACCGTTACTTACACCACAGCCTCATGGCACCTTTATTGAATACATATTCATGTTAGAATTACGAAGCACATGATTTAAAATGCTCCCATGTGGGAAGCACTCTGTGAAGATTGCTAAGCTTTGAGTGGGATAGTCACAGTACTGATCTAGTTTAGAAATGTAGCATTGCACAGGGTGAATGAGAAAAGCTGATTTACATGACCTTCACAACAGAATTCAAGGTTTTTCTTTTCTGATTCCCACGTCTGTGGCTAGAAATCCAGGTCCGAAGTTACTGATACCTCATAATATACAGGCCTGGGTATATCAAATCCGTAATCAAACACCAACAAATCCAGGCACAGCACTCGCCCTCCCCTGTGCGCATGTAAACATCCTGAATCCTGATATGTTTCAATAAATATGCAGGAAAGAATCTGGATATTGCGTCTTCTCTGACTTTGCAGTGTCATGTTGGTCAGTCATCAGTTGTGTGTTTTGAGCAAGATCTCATTGACTGTTTCAAAACTGAAACTTGGAACACTTTCAGAATTGTGACCAGTCCACAGTCACATTCTGTACTACGCCAAACCTTTTGTGGGTCACTTATTTCACGCTTAAGCCACTTTAACCTCCATCAGTGTGTCCCAAAATTCACACTCACACAGGTTTTATGTACTTGTGTGTTCTGGTAAGAGTTCAAGTTACACACATGTCTGAAACATACAAAAGCTCAGAGTTTAAAACCACACTAAAAGCACTCTTTGCCGAGAAGCACACTGAAGTAGTGTAGTTCCCACAGTTGCACGTCTTGGTAACGTTCAGACATCCTGTAATGGAAATACAGGCAAAGCATGTTACCATCACAAGAACGTCAGTGACTGCCTGTCCCACAAAGAACAGATACATCTCTGATCACTAGCAGTCTTCAGAACTGCCTTAATCCTTCATGGTGTACTTTCCACAAGGTGTTGGAAACATTCCTCAGAGATTTTGGTTGGTTATTTGAGTTCCTGTTGCCTTTCTATCATCTGGAACCAGTCTGCCCATTCTCCTCTGACCTCTCACATCAACAAGGCATTTTCGACCATACAACTGCTGCTCTCTGGATATTTTCTCTTTTTCGGACCGTTCTCTGTAAACCCTAGAGTTGGTTGTGTGTGAAAATCCCAGTAGATCAGCAGTTTCTGAAATACTCAGACCAGCCCGTTCAGAGTCACTTAAATCCCCTTTCTTCCCCATTCTGATACTCGGTCTGCACTTCAGCAAGTTGTCTTGACTACCTCTACATGCCTAAATGCATATAGTTGTGGCCATGTGATTGGCTGATTAGCTATTTGTGTTAACGAGCAGTGAGTGTATATACACACACATATAAATAAGTCTTACATATTCTGATCCTTCAACATCTTTGATTTGGGAGAGTTAATTTAATGCTAAACCCAGTTGGGTTGCGGTGTGGAACGGATTGCTTTATTACTTCAAAACACCCAAATGATTAAAGTTCAGAAAAAAAGTATTTCGCTGCTGTCGAAAGAAAACCTCGTATCTCCAAAACGGCAACTTCACAGGAGAAGGAAAAAACCTACTCTACTTTTAATGTAAGTCAATGGAACCAGACCACCCCCCCCACACACCCCCACCCCAAAGTAATTTTGGGCCGTTTCTCTTGGGCAATTCTTCATAAAATGACACTAACAGGTATTTTCAAATTATGTCAAAAACTGAAAAACAACAAAAATGCTTTCATACAATGCTTTCTTCAAACAGCAACGAAATGCTACACCCAATTTACTTTATAAATTTAAAATTAGATCATTATTGTCATTTATGTCGCTCAGCACTAGTTAGTATGTATATGTATGTTTTGGGCGTGTCCTAACGTAGATGTCTTTTGGTCCTATGTTTGTCTCTAATGTTTTGGAAAAATTGTACACAAAAGTCCGTGGACTTTCCTTTTACTTGATGACTCAGCAGAAAATGATTTTTTAGCCAGCCTCACAGCTGTCAAAAAGACAATACTGAAAATATGGTTTGAACCCTACTCTCCCACACATCTTCTTTGGCTTGCTTATTTTCAGGACATTACTCTGTTGGAATGTACAACGGTGAGAATAAATAAGGCCAAAATAAGAACAGTTGTGTTCTGGTCAAATACTGAGAAGGAACTGTTAAAAATAATGAAAGTATAGTGACCTTTGTTAACTGAGTTCATTCATTCATTTACTTTAATATATGTCTCTGCTCCTCGTATGTGAGTATAACACTGACCAACGCTACCATCATCATTAGTATTACTATAATTGGTATCTAATGTTAACTATTAACTCTATAGTATATCTATAAATACACATGGCCATCAAAACTGATTCTGATTGTATTGTGAAGAACTCCATGGGCATATCTTGGGCTTTTTGAATACAGTTCTTATGTTCTTTGTTATTATTTTATATCCAGGTATATGTATTTCACACAAATATGTTTGCCAGGGGGGAAAAAAATGACAAACTAAATGAAATCAAACTACCGCCAAATGCTGTTGTAAGCATACTTGAAATGAACTCATGTTTTTCTGATACCCAGCGTCACTACAGGCCCAGTCTAGACCAATCAAGCTCTAAATACCATGTCGTCCTAAACAAAAAAAATCATTTTGCTTTGAAATGTTCTCCAATTGAAGTATTCCAGCTTAGAAGTCTGCTTTTTAATTTTTCAGAAGAATGACAGAGAAGGTGAACCAAAAATTTGGACTATGAAGTTTCCTTTTTACAGTGACTTTGAACTTAGTTGCAACGTATTGGCATTGTAAAGAATCTGGGTACCGACATGAATTCAAGTTTGCCAGTCTATGTTGCCCAGAAGTGCCTCAACCCAGTCTTGGTTTCATCTGGTGGAGTTGAGCCCTTGTGCCATTTGAAAAGCATGCAGGTGCAATACTTAAGGCACTGCAGATGGTGTGCAATGATGTGTTGAAATAACCCATCATATTCCAAAGCTCAGGGATCAGTTTGTCCTCACTGTCTCTGTTTTCAGCCATTGGACCTGTCACCTTCAAAGAGTTTCTCTAAAGTACTGAAGTGGCCTAAATTAATGGCACTCTATGATACTCAGTCCCACTATTATGGACTACTTGGAGAAAGCGATGATGTCATGCGTCAATAACACTAAGTGCGTTTATGTGCGCTTAATAATCTGATAACTGCAGAAAATCAGATTTTGTCAGTTATCCAAAAAACATGTTTATATGCACTTTACTAATCAGGTAATGGGGAAACTCCAGGTTGACATTCAATCACAGTAATCGGATTTCTGCTTTGCAACCAGCCAATAAAGTCACAGAAGAAGACGTGACGTAAAACTCGAACTTGATGCCGTGACTATTTTTTAAAACATTGCGCTGCTTTACCTAAAAATATGAACAAACATCATCTAGAAGATGAAGAACATTTAAACCCTTTATTTCATGTTTGGTTTCCGCGCCGCTCCAAAAGTGTTTTGCTGCTTCTTGTGGCAACACTGCTCGCTTATTTGCAGTACTGCTGCCTCTCACGCATGTGCAGACTGAGAAATCCAAAAGAAATCAGAGTAAGAGTTCACAATCACTGAGAAATCTGATTACTGAGCTAAAATCCAGCCTCTTCATCTGATTTCTTAATCAGATTTCTAAATCAGAGGATGATGTTTACATGACTATTTGAATAATCAGATAACTGCAGAATATGATCTGAATGTATAAGTTAACGTAAACACACTCAGTGTTGCTGGCTGCTTTTAGGACTGAATTTTTGGCCCAAATTGGCATGAAGAAATGGCCTCTCAGGTCGCTGCCCATTGGGAACTGACATCTTTGAGCAAGGGACATAACCAAGCATCACCCCATGTACCTTTGCTCAGGATGTACTCACAAAAGATGAAGCCCCAGCCTTGTTTCTGCTGATACAACAATATCCATGTGTCATTTGTAATAAAGAGAATAAGATCTATTTTAGTAAGCAGCACAACCTCGAGCGCCGCTGTCCAAGAGCAGAACACAAAACACCACGCTACCCGCCACCGTCGCAGACTGTCCTAGCCTCCTGGGCCTGGCAAAAGGCACCGCAACATCAAAACACTGACCACCGGATGTAAAAATAGCTACTACCCCGAGCTGTCTGCCTCATAAATAAACCCGACTGCCTCGTATAAAAACACAGGCACACAAGGAGAGACACATCAAGTGAAGCACAAACAAACTGTTCTAGAAGCAGCATGACTGAACAGGGAAGATGTTTTACATTCTGTTTTTCAGAAAAATGGACAGATAAAGAGAGGAGGGGAAATGGAGCTACTGAAATATCAAAGACGCAAAATGACAACATTCAGCCTTTCAGGCGGTATTACAATAGGCCCAAGATTGCGAAAGCAAAGAATGTTTATTTTTCTCCTCTGAAGTTTCCATTTTAGAGAAATATTTGACAATTTATTTATCTATACATTAGCTTTTTAGGGTCACAAAAATTCCAGAAAATTAATCTTTCATGTTGATATCAGAGATGTGGAAAGAGCTTCGCTAGAAATGAAACTAAAAATGAAATTCAATCACGTTTAATGTCACATTACATTTACAAAGGTGCTCAACTGAGTGAAAACCTCCTTGTAGTACTAAAATACAGAAAAAAAAATATTAAAAATATATACACATTAATGTATACCAGTACTGCACCATTTCCAATGTGCAGTTTTTGTAATAGCAGTATAGGCAAGTAAAAGCTAGGATGTGTACAGTTGTACACATTTCTATATATACAATCAGTGAGTTTGAGGTAGAGAAATGAGATGCAGGTACACAGTGGATAGAATATTGCTATTTTAAAAAGTAGGAACAGTGCAACCGATGGACCTTTGTCCATTTCCCATATCGCCCAGTGTGAAAGTACTTGTGATAAATGATAAACACTGAAAAGTTCATCTCTAATACCGAGTAAACATAATGTAGTTTTGTTAGAACTGATCCAAACGGAGGGGGAGCATGGCCGAAACCCCTCCTTCTTCCAGTTTAACACCATATAAATTTATATCCTCACCTTCCGTTCCCGTAATGAAGGGTTCGCAATCCCCACCGCCACCCTGTCTCCTCTGGCCTTCTGGCTACAGGCAGAAACTACACAGAACTCCAGCCCAAGTTCTCAGAGTTCTCCCCCTCACTCAATCAGTCTTCCCTCATACTACCACCGCCATGTTGAGGGCACGGCCTGAACTCACAAATTCTTAGATAAGTGTTTGTTGATGAATAGGTGACCAAAACCACTGCAGTCCAAAAAACAATTAATAAAATTTCTATTGTTTACATATTACGAAGATTATTGGACATTAGGCTTCTATGCTTTATGGAGTGAATAAATGATGCAGTGTGATTCTAAAGGGCCTATATCCTTAGTTTTTCTTGTATTTTTCAGTGTTTTCTCCTGAAGTCCACTTATAATGTTTATGTGAATATATGGACCAATAATGGTCATTAAGTTTTACAATTTACAACTTAAACAGGCTGCCACTGAGACGATGTATGTATCATCATTGCTCAAAGAAAAACAAGTATCTCCCAAATGGCAGCTTTACAGGCGAGCGCAAAAACGTTCTTTACTTTAAATGTAAATTATTGGAAAGAGATTTTATTCCAATAAAACCAGTATTCCAGTTTAATCTATGGCCTGTCTATATGAGATGTCTTTCTTGTGTGTTAACATTGTGCACTAAAAAAGTGATGCATTTAATTTACTTGATACAAATAAACCATTTCCTCATAAATTACTAAAATAGTGTGGTGTCAGCATAGAGTAAGGCATATTGGAGGCCATGGTTCTGCTGCAAGGGGTGCTCTTTTGTTAAACACTGGCAGAAAAGGCACATACAAAGCACTGAATTCATCACCAGCTGTAGGCTTCCACTCCACGGGGACCAACTCCCACCACAAAACACCCATGGAATAACACAAAGAACACAGGCCTTTAAACTAACCAATGGCCACATTAACAGCATAAATGTCCCTTTTTATGGGGAGCGTGCACCTTCCATGAGCCTCCTCACATGGCCCTCTGCATGGCTTCTGAGCCACTCATGGCCATGCTCAGCCAGTGATGGGATACTATGGCATGTTATCTAAACACAGTTTTGTTTTTTAGTTTACTTTCAGCTCTACTTCACACACACACTGGGTCACAGGGGGAGCTGGAGCCTATCCTAGCAGTTATTGAAGCGGAAGGCAAGATACACCCTGGACAGGTCGCCAGTCCATCACAGTATTCTTCTCTAAAATCTCCTAAGTAAAGATGATAAAACCCAAAAGCTAGAAGTGTGACCAATCACAAATCAGTTTGGCTGCTGTGACCAATGCAACATAATGAAACTGACCAGAAAAGGAATGAGTAATCACATATTCACGACTAGGAATACAGTTTAAATCGATTAAAGAGGTTGATTTAAAAAGAAAATCCTAAATTGAAATGTTTCATTCATTCAAAGTGGTTTGATGCTGTTCTAGTGAAACTTAGCGAGTCAGAATAATTCTCAGAGGTGGTGACTGGAACCAGAACAATTCTGACTCGGTAAGTTTCTCTAGAACTGAGCATTTCACACCAAACCACTCTGAACGACTCTGTTTACATCATAATAAATTAATCACACAGATATTTTGAACAATCGGTGGAATTCAGCTTTAAAATATTACTTGAGTTCATGTAACTGAGTAAATGTAAATACGCTCTATGGCGAGGGAGGTTTGTGGGAGAGGTTTCACTTGATTTTTCACCAACAACAAAGGAACCTCACCCACACACTGCATGACAGCACCGTCACAGGTCTTTTCCATGGGGTCTCCATTAGAACAAGGTGACACAGCTGAGCTGAAGTTTGGTCTGTCTTAATGAACTTTAATTAAACCATCAGTCGTTAATTATACTAACTGGCTCTGAAGGAGCTGGAGGCAAATGGAGCGCTGAGGACACTTGCACAGGCCGCTGGGACAAGTTTCCCCTTCAGCTGCTCAGGAATTCAGCAGGATTCCCAACCATCCTGCCAGCGGCCTGCAATCCCACAGTCGGATTGTTCTGCAAAAAGAGGAGCAAGAGTGGCTGATATATACACCAATCAGGCGTAACATTCTGACCACCTCCTTGTTTCTGCGCTCATTGTCCATTTGATCAGCTCCACTTACTGTATAGCTGCACTTTGTAGCTCTACAGTTACAGACTGTAGTCCATCTGTTTCTCTGATACTTTGTTACCCTGTTCTTCAGTGGTCAGGACCCCCATCGACCCTCACAGAGCAGGTACTATTTGGGTGGTGGATCATTCTCACCACTGCAATGACACAGTGGTGGTGTGTTAGTGTGTGTTGTGCTGGTCCGAGTGGATCAGAAACAGCAGTGCTGCTGGAGTTTTTAAACACCTCAGTGTTGCTGCTGGACTGAGAATAGTCCACCAACCAATAAGGTCCAACAGCGTCCTGTGGGCAGCATCCTGTGACCACTGATGAAGGACTAGAGGATGACCAACACAAACTGTGCAGCAGCAGATGAGCTGTCGTCTCTGACTCTACATCTACAAGGTGGACCGACAAGGTAGGAGTGTCTAATAGAGTGGACAGTGAGTGGACACAGTGTTTAAAAACTCCAGCAGCACTGCTGTGTCTAATTCACTCATACCAGCACAACACACTCTAACACACCATCACCACATCAATGTTACTGCAGTGCTGAGAATGACCACCACCCAGATAGTACCTGCTCTGTAAGGGTCCATGGGGGTCCTGAACACTGAAGAACAGGGTGACAAAGTATCAGAGAAATGGATGGACTACAGTCTGTAACTGTAGAACTACAAAGTGCACCTATAGAGTAAGTGGAGTTGATAAAATGGACGAGTGTAGAAACAAGGAGGTGGTCATAATGTAATGCCTGATTGGTGTGTATAACGCTATTGTCTGATTGTACTTTGGTATCACCTGCGCTAAGTTTAATCCCACCCAACTCAAACCAAACAAGAGAAAAAGGCCGAAAATAATCATTTCAAAAAACTCTCACCGGAAAAGACCAATAGTGTTCTTTCTCTGCCAGTTCTTGGTAAAACATCACAGAAACTACAGATACTAGAAGAAAAGCATGAATTTGAGTAGACAGGGGCCTTAAAACCTGCCCATTTTTTTCAGTAAGTATATTTAAGGTGAAGGGAAAATGATTTTCACTGAGCTATCACTTTAACATAACTTCTGCCCTCAGGTCCTCATGTCACGATGGCCGTAGCTCATCAGCGCTGAAGATGATATTCATTGTATTCCATTTTCTTCATCTCTATCCACTCAATCTATGACCCCTAACCCAAAGCTCACATACAATATGCATGTCTCATTCATCATGACTCTCTCTCTCTCCTTCTTTTCTCTCCCTCCCTCTCTGTCTCTGTCAGATGACAGGCCGCCCCTTGTAAACCAGCTCCAGTTATCAGTTCATTTCCATACGCTTGGCAGGATGGATCAGTCTGCACTGTAGAGGTCAGTGAGGTCTTTCTTTCTGTCCATTTTAGCCATTTAAACTGCACATTTGTGCGAGAAAACGAGCCGCTCTTTCTCTCACCTCCAGGGAGCGTGGGCCACCGCCGGCGCAAAATGTCAGATACGGAATATTTCCCTTCGGTCTTTCTGTTCAAATGTCAAATAAAACATTATCAGAGTTGAGACAAGGAAAGCTGTTCTACATCCCGGGCGACTGCGGCACGTCCTTTGTGCCTGTTTCACTCCTTCCAGCTCCAGTCAGCGGGGTTCCTGTAGGGGCCTCATTGTTTTGAAAATGGTGCAGTAGAACTGCAAGGGAAACCGAGTATAACGTGTCGATGCAGAGGATTGATATGGGCCCCTTTATAGGCGTATGAACAATGGAGTAGTAGTGTAATATGGAGCAATATGCCCGTGCCACCACTTTAATTAGCACAGGATTGAACGCCCACCTTCTGCTCCCCATTTTTAGAATCAGAATCAGAATCAAGCTTTATTGGCCAGATATGTATACCAATCCATAGGATCCAACTGGATCCAGTGTATATCAATCCATAGGAGTCACTTGGGGTACATGATCGTCATTGGTGTTCACATGATAAAGGTAACACCAGAGACACTTTTAATGAAAAACAATTCATTTTCCTTCTAATAATTTTACTAAACGGCTTCTACAGAGCCTCAAACCACATGTTGTCAATCATGGAATATCCACCAAAATATGCAATTTAATCCATTTGTGTTCTATTTTCTCACAATTACCTCAGAATATGGTCGGTCACACCAGTGACTTCAGCTAAAAGCTTCATATGGAATCATGAGCTAAATGAGAAAATCTCTGATAACAAAGACACAGTGGACTCACCATGTGCTTTTGTTCATAGATCCTCAGAAAACAGGTCAAAGGAAGTCGAGTGTCGTCAGTGTGACTTTTATTTCAAAATAAGAGATTTTTTTTTATGTGGTAACACCAGTGACACAACACCTGGGGACTTTCATTATATATTTATAATATTTATTAGGCATTCGTTTTTTTATGTCATTTAATTCATTTATTTCATAGTCATGTATAGATTATTGCAGTTAAAATTGCAGAAAGACATGGTTTCTAACTCAAAATATGGCCTCAGCCTTCACACATGACTGTGGGGATGAGCTCTTCTGTGATGCTTGGAATTCTATATGAGTGATTTAAAAGCCAATGTTGGTCAATTGAGGCTCACGACTTAAAATAACATGTTTAATTTTAAAATATAAATAATCTGTAACTCTAACATGTTCTTCAAGTGTAATATATCTGTAAACGCTAGGGACACAAAAGGGACTGTCTGTAGAATGACCCACTAGTTATCTGTCAATTACTGATAATCTTGCTCAGCAGGTCTTCCTCAGTAAACATTGACTCCTCCACTTCTACACAAAAACCCAGGCATTCATAAACTCTGGGAACATTTCAGCTTCATTAACAGCTCTTAGTCGTGCAGGAAAAGGCCTGGTGCCTTTTAATGGTTGAGGGGATCTTCAGTCACTGGCCCTCTGCTGTTGGACCGTATTGCAGTTGACATGTTGAAGCGTTCAGCATGCTAATGCCAGCGCATGCAGTCTAAATACAGCCAGCATGCTGTAGGTGAAGGACCTGACACTTGTCAGATCTACTAAGCGACTGAACGAGGAGCTCCAGGCAGCTGAAGCGCTCGAGTCACATTCATGGGGTGTCATTCGTCTTGCAGTTTCTCAAGCTTCTCTGTCTCGGCCCCCCGTCGTTTGACTCAGCCACGTGTCGCTCCCTGCTGCTTTTGATCAAGGCAAATATTAGAGAGTGAAGGCGAGGAGGGTAAGGAGGAAATGACAGTTCTCCAGGGCCGCTGTGGGGGACATACGTTTCCTGTTAAAAGGACACAGAACTTGCAACATGAATTGTTCAGGGTGTAGATTTACACTCACCAGCCACTTTATTAGGTAAAAGTAAAGGTTGGACCCCCTTTTGCCTTCAGAACTGCCTTAATTCTTCATGGCATACTTTCAACAAGGTGTTGGAAACATTCCTTAGAGATGTTGGTTGGTTATTTGAGTTACTGTTGCCTTTCCATCATCTCGAACCAGTCTGCCCATTCTCCTCTGACCTCTCACATCAACAAGGCATTTTCGTCCACACAACTGACGCACTCACTGGATATTTTCTCTTTTTCGGACCGTTCTCTGTAAACCCTTGAGATGGTTGTGGTGTGAAAATCCCAGTAGATCAGCAGTTTCTGAAATACTCAGACCAGCCCGTCTGGCACCAACAACCACGCCACACTCAAAGTCACTTAAATCCCCTTTCTTCCCCATTCTGATGTTCGGCCTGCACTTCAGCAAGTTGTCTTGCCCACCTCTATATGCCTAAATGCATTGAGTTGCGGCCTTGTGATTGGCTGATTAGCTATTTGTGTTAAGCAACTGAACCTAATAAAGTGGCCAGTGAAGGGCTCTTACTTACCTTGTGTCTGTCGATGTAGTTTCTGTGCACAGGAGGCAAAACACTGATGTGTGTGCAAACCTTGTCGCACCAAAGCAGTGGTGCTGCTGTGCGATAGTGATAGAGGTGGCTATTTGCATGTCAAAGTGAGAGAAAAGAAGAAAAAACTGATGAACATTAAAAAAAGCAGCAGGCAAGTTGAACTGAGATTGGATTAACCTGAGGCTAAAGGAGGCTGAGCTGGTTCAGTAAACACAGTTTGTTCAGCTCGAGTCCTTTTAAAGGGTAAATTATGCAAATGAATTCAAAAGATGACATGACAGATGCAGCGGAAGTTTAAGTGTCTAGAAGAAGGTGAGATGATCTGATCACTGGGTGATGTCACTCATTTCAGGTGGGCTTACTCAGTCCTGTCCTGTCACTGTGCATAAGCCCACACTGCAGAGCTATGCAGCCATGGAGTACAGCCTAGGATATTCCAGACTCTTCCTTAGCTCTCTAGTTGATCTGAACCGAGGGGAGGAGGTAAGCCATTAGCATTAAAGCTCTGACTTAAGCACATTTGATGGTAAAGACTGTCAGGCAACATTTTTTACTTTGGTATTTTTATTTATTTTGACTTATTTATGTATTTATTTATTTTGCTATGGGTTAGGCCTTTATCAAGAGTAGATTTATATAACTTGTTGCAATAATTGCCCAAAATTTTCCATAAAAGGTGAAATAAGCATGAAGTATTTTACAGAACTGCAGTGGAACTTCGGCATTGAACAGCGCAGGAACTGGAGTTTGACCGGCTCGGTTCTTTGGTCATTGATTATTTTGGTCTACAATAAAATGCTAAAGTGAGAGTTGTGACCAATCATAAAGCAAAGCTGTGCAGATGTTGTCACCAGCAAAACGATGAAGTTAACCACAAAAAAAGGAAACGGTCACTAAGTATGAATTGCTAAAATGAGTAAAAAGTAGATTCCTTTGCTTACTAACAGTAGAAGTAAAAGTATCGTGATTTGAGAGGCCATCAATATTTTTTGTACTTGAGTAAATGTAACTAGTTGCTATCTACTTCTGTTAATGTCCCTCATAGAAACCATTAAAAAAGGCACATGCGGCTGATGTTGTTACCGTTTAAACTGTTTAGCATGTCTGTGGTGAACGGCGTAAGAGAATGAAGGGAACAGAGTTTTTAATCACTATTCTCATTTTCAGCAGAAATGTTGAAATTATTTCATAAGTTCTAGAATTTGACAATTGTTCCCCTGTATAAGCTTTAGGCTTTTCTTAGCCAAACTTTTTACAGTTTTTCTATTGGTGACAAAAAACAAAATGCCATTTTCATCTGAAATTTCATAACAATGGACTTCTGCCACACCAAACCAATGTTCAGTGCTGTGCTTGGAAGCAGGTAGGACACCAACCCACTGCAGGTGGGAGCGGGACAAAGTACCCATGAAGAAAAGTCCTCCAAATTAATAAAGAGCCTAAATAAAGTAGAACATTCATATACAAACCAAATTAAATCATAACAGTAAAACAGTTAAAGTGAATGAAGTCATTCTGAAGAGTTGTGAAGCAGCCAATTAAATTAACAACATGCAAGTTCTCGTAGCTTTTAGAGACAGAACCTTCAGTCTGATGGCAACAGCTGCCTAGCAAAACTAACAAAAACAACCCCAGCTCACTATCCCTCCTCCACCAAACTTTACTGTTGGCGCTATGTATTCTGGTAGGCAATGTTCTCCTGACATCCACTAAACCCAGATTCATCCATCAGCCTGCTGGATAGTGGAGCTGATTCATCACATCAGAGAACATGTTTCTACTGCTCCAGTCCAGTGGCGGCGCTTTACACCCCTCCAGCCAACACTTGGCATAACGCATAGTGATCTTAGGATTGTGTGCAGTGGTTCATCCAGTAAACCCATTTTATGAAGCTCCTGATGCGCAGTTCTTGTGCTGATGTTGCTTCCAGAGGCAGTTTGGAAGTCTTTAGTGAGTGATTTAACAGAGGATAGGAGATTATTGTGCTTCAGTGCTCAGAGGCCCCGCTCTGTAAGTCTGCATGGTCTACTGCTTCGTGGCTGAGCTGTTGCTCTCTGATGTTTCCATTTCACAGCACTTTCACAGCTCATATAACATGGCAGCAATTTCATGAATTGATGTAAAGTCACTGAGCTCTTCAGTACGACCCATTCTACTGCCACTGTTTGTCCATGGACACTGCATGGCTATGTGATTGATTTTATACACCTGTTAGCAGTAGATGTGGCTGAGACACCTGAACTCAATGATTTAGAAAGGTGTCCACATACCTTTGGCCATATAGTGTAGATGTATTATACAAAACTCTCCCAGTAAGGTGTGAAGATATAATTATATTTCTTTGGGTTCAAGAAGGCAGTGTCTACTGACACCAGGGACAAAGACCAGAGATGTGGGTTTTAACTGCAGTTTCTTTGTGCCTGATCCATTTTTAATGACCCTCAACAAACAGTATGAGCTCAAAAACACACAGATACTTCAGCTCAGCCTTAACTTTGCAGGTGAATTCCTGTAGACCATGAAGAGAGAGCAATGACATCACATTCAGGCTTTCAGAATGTAGCCTAGATTGTGCTGACAGTGGTGTAGCAACCAAGGGTAAAACTAAAGTGATGCTCTTCTGGCTGACTCAACTTCTAATCATGAATGCTTTCCCATGGTCGTCTCTCGTCTCTATTCTTTTCTGCTCTTATGCTCTTAGATAAATCTTTCCTCTGGGCTTTTTGGCATCCCTTAGGTCATTTGTTAAAACCCACTGTTAACCCTCTCTTACCTAACATTCAGACCAGGTGCCGCAACCCCAAGGTTAAGAAGAGCCATTTTGTCCTTTCAACAAAAATCAATCCGCCTTGGAGGCCACAATGTTTTGTGTCCATGGTTGTAAATGTGTCTCAGTATGTGCTGATGTCCTAGTATAGAATAAAAAATATAATTTAAATGGAAGAACAGCCTTACTTTGCTCTGCTTTAAGCTTTAGCTCAGCTACAGCTGCTTTTCTCGCATCTCCGGCAGGAAACTTTTCCAAAAAAGTGAAACAGTTTCTTGTAAAATGTCTCTCAACGTTCGACTTTTTACAAGGCTGGAGTTGCTTCTCATTCGCCCGCTTTGTGTTGAATGTAACTGCTTCGTCATTTAAGGTGGAACGGTAAAATTCAAACAAGAAGCTGACTTCAGCCTCGTGACTTTTCAGTGTTTGTTAGTTTCTCGTTATAGATTGAACGTATCAGGAAACCAGCTGGAGTGATTAGAAATGCAAATAAGTCAATTCGTCTCCAAAAATATGGATGTTCGTCTTAAATCTCTCTCTTTGTCATTTCATTAGAGATCACTTATTTAACTTATTTCAAGATATTTATTTACAGATAATGGCTATGACTTTCTTTATTTTAAAAATGTAATTATTTTAAATATAGTAATTTATTTCAAGATAACTTTTATGGCTATATTTTTTTGGACTTGGATATTTTACAGTCTCAAGATAACAACTTTTGCAACAGATACTAGAGCAACTGCCTAACCTTCTTAGCATTAGTGCAAACTTATTCAACTTGGCTCTGGACTTGTTTCCTATGCCGTCTATCCTACATCATTAAACCCAAACACACTTAGCTGTCATTTTTGGCTTTTTTAGGCTGTTTTTAAGCACTTTTTGGCCTGTCATGAACATGTTTATTATGGCAGCAATGCTAACTTATAAGTGTAATGCCGAGTTAACTCTGAGGTAAATTTCACTTTTCTTCCACAGTTTCTTTCACTTCTGTTACTGGGAGTGATAAAGGTCTAAATTCTTGTTTTAAAGTTAAAAAGTGGGAGTTGAGAACAGTTGCATGTGAATAGGCTCACATATTGAAAGTCTAAAGGCTCTGCTAGCCCACAAGTGCAGTATGAAGGGTTCTTTACCTTTCAGGACAATATGGCAATGCAAAGCTCAGAAGGCATTGCCCCCTCATGGGCCCATGGTCCCACTGGGCCTAGGATGAAACACATCTTTAAAACTTACAAACCACAAGGTCATTTTGTGTTTCACTCTGATTCAACTCGCCCACAGTTAGCAGATAGCGAAAGAGTCTGATATGATGATGTTTCGCTGTCTGCTCTAATAGGTAGGGATGAAAAGCCAAGAATTCATATTGAATATGAAAGCCCCCTTTCATTCCTCATGTCTCTGAATGACTTCTTCAGCCCTGGCTGGAATGCTGATAGCACTAATATGCTTTTGCTGGCAGTCGCTTGGCCTGTAGCGTCCACGGAGGTCTGCCCTGCTTTAAAGGAACACTCCACGCAAAATCCTTTAATTTCATGTTTTACACTGAGTGTGAGTTCAGTTCAGAGGGATTAGGCTCACATTCCCCAGGCTAGAAACTGAAAGCTGGACAAAAAACGCAGTGAATTACTAATCACATGATCTCAAGCTGTTTTCATGGTGAGTGATCGCATATTAAATTAGCGGAGGTTGCGTGATGCGCTTCGCTAACAGACAGATATCTCCCAGGAGCCTCGTAGCGGCCTTTGGCAGTCTGGTGCTCCGTGGAGGAAGGAACTTGAGGTTGTGCTGGTTTAATTAGTTCAGCCTTTCTTCCCATTAACCTCCGGATTAATCCCTATCACTGCACCCTGCAGAACCCAGCTAATGAAATCAGACAGTGAGGCTGCATTGGTTCCAAAGGCTCTTGATCTATTCTTTCCTTTGCTACACTGCAAATGTTCTTTCAAGCAATTGTTAGTTTGGGTTCTGTGTTGACAAGCTGTAGAAACAGATTCTGACTTCAGGCTATGCCGTCTTCAAGTCCCAGTTAGGAGCTGGAATTGGCAGCTCAAGCTTAATCGGCCGGTCAGTTTATAAAGTAGCAACATAATAGGACTATATTAGCCATGCTTTCTGTTAGCAAGAGCTGATCCTGTTGCAGAAAGCCGGAAAACAGGCTCACTGCAGTGTGTTGGCGTCATTGGTGGCCTAATAGATTTAACTGATTTCATATAAAAATCCTTTTTATGTAACGCTACTATTTCTAACATACAAAGTTTTGCTACAACACTGTTCTTCAGTGGTCAGGACCCCCATGGACCCTCACAAAGCAGGTACTATGTGGGTGGTGGGTCATTCTCAGCACTGCGGTAACACTAACGTGTTGGTGGTATGTTAGTGGACACCCAGGATTAAAATAAGAACTAATCTTATAATAAAAGAAGGACTCTTCCTATTCAAAGAGAGGAGTCTGGTCTTGTACACCTGGAAATAACTGCCATTTTGTCCTTTCAACAAAAATCAATCTGCTTTAGGAGCCACAACACTTAATGTCCATTTTAACATCTCTGCTGTAAATATGCCTCAATATGTACTGATGTACTAGTTTAGGCCAAAAATTACGCAGACTTTGCTCTGCCTTAAGCTTTTGCTCAGCTATAGCTGCTTTTCTCGCATCTTCAGCCAGAAACTTTTTTGGCAAAAGTAGAGCAGTTTCTTGTAAAATGTCTCTCAACAGCTGCACCATTTAAGGTGGAACTGGAAAATCTGACAGTTTGATAGTTTCTTGTTGCAGATTAAACATATCAGGAAACCAGCTGGAGAGATTAGAAGTTGGAAGTCTCTAAATTATCGATGTTCGTCTTAAATCTTTCTCTTTGCCATTTCTCTAGACCAAATTTTTGTCTGCGTTGCTATGGTGATCAGTTGTCTACGTGCCCAACCTTCAGTGAATATGCAGATATAGGCTACATTAACTCCATAATTTATGATTAATTATTGTTAAAACTGAAGGATCAGTAGATTCAGCTTGGGAGCTACAACAGGGCAGTAAAAGAGTGCCCTGGAGCTTCATGCTGCCAATAGCTGCTATAGAGACCTTGATATAAAAGATTTGTAATCTGTCAAATGGATCCCAAACTGAGGGATACCATGCTGTACTAAGTCCACAATATTGCATAACATGACAGATAATATAAGTAATATGTAAGTATAAATAATATATAGTTTTAGGCTGGAATGCCACGTTGAATTAATAAGAATCCATCTCTCTGTGAAGAAAGAGGTACTGTTTATTAAAAATATAATGTGACCCTTACGCCACTTTATTATTGGTACCATAATGATTTGATTGGTACTGTAACAGGGTAACTGTAGTTCCCACAGTTGTCCAGATGTCCAGTGGTATTTCTGGTTGCCCCTGTATGAGGTGCACACTACCACTCTGACAAAGTGCTTTTGCTGCTGCAATGATTGCTTTTTCCTTCAGGTGGGATATTTTCCCCTCTGTTCCCCTCTCTAACCTCTCTGCCGTAAATCCATTAGAATTCAGTGTGGTTATAAAAATCTTGAAAGCAGAGTTGGAATCCATTAGAGTGGCAGAGGGAAGGATCTTAAATCCACGGGACAAGTTCTTTTGGCTCTCTGCAGCTCATGTCACGCTAGATTTGAGCATCCCGGCATATTAATTTTTCAGCTGCCATCAGCCCTCCTTTCAGCTTTACTTCCCCGGCTTTACCCATGCATCTCTCTCGCTCGCTCTCTCTCCCGATCCTTCTCTCTGCAACTGCATGTACAGAGTGATGTCAGTAATCTGTACTTTTTGTGCTGTTCTGTCCTGTTAGACAGGAAAAAAAAGGAGTTTGAGAAGACGGGACGATGAAGGTCAAGGTTTCCTGCGTCACCATTAAACTGCTGCAATGCTCTGCTTACTCTTGCCTTAAAAGACTGTAAGCTTTGCACAAAATTAGGCCCAGGTGGATTAGACTTTGAAGCCACACTGGCTGTAGGAGATATCTTTGAGGTCACGTGTTCTGGTGAATAATGTCATGGCTGTGATGATCTACAGCGACCACATTATCAATCATGATGCTCTTCATGTGAGAAATTGGAGAAAATACACAAGCCAACAATTCACTGAAACATGACATTTGTGAGCTAAGATGTTATGCTGTGGTTTTGCCATGTTACCAATGAGGTGAGAAGGCAGAGATACCACAGCATTACATTAACTGGGTAGCTATTATAGCTAAAGTTAGCAAGGTCCAGAAATTATTGCTGTGTTCAGAACAGCCTACATACCTCTCACGTACTCATTCGGACCAAAATTAGAAAGCAGTATGTGGCCAACATGAATTTATCCAGTACGCCAACGATACCCAGATGACATACTACTCCGGCAAAGTTTCCCATTATGCTGCCAGAGCTATCTCCATGATATACTGCTTCCCAAAATGCAACGCTGCCATTTCAGGAAGATGTAACCACTGACATAACCACCTGGCTATTTTTAGTAGCTCTAGATTCAGTCTTTGTTCTATACATTAAAGAAAGCCAACAAAGACATCTGACCAAGTGCTGCTGCTAACTTTGAGCATAACGTGGATAAAACAGGAACACCTAAACACAAGCAGAATATTCTCAGTATTCCCAGTATTGTTTACATACAACACTATTAAAACTGGTGTGCTCATATAGCATTGGTCTTAGTATTGCGACCTGAGGAACCCCTATTTCTATCTCAAAGAATTTTACATTCCCACCAGTTTAAGGTGCATTCAACAGTATTTCTAGGGTTATGATGGTGACAGAGTGACAGCCTGGGGACTTTCGTCACTTGCAGTGACTCCAGTCTTTTAAGTAAATGAAAATGAGCAAATAAAACAGAGGAGCGTGCTTCACCCTCCTTAAAAATTCCAGCTTCGTATACATAAATACGCACCCCTGCAATGTAAATGTGGTATCAGACTATTGAACAGCTAGATAAAAGCAGAGAAATCCCTGTTGTACTCTAATTCACCATCCATGCCTGGGCTGTGATTAACTCCAATGCTACGCTAACCAAACTGTACACCAGAGATGCCTCATCCACTCATGCATCCAAAATCAGGCCCTCCTTCTAAGTGATTCAATATTTTCAAACCTCTTACTCTTTATAATCACAGCCTCATTGATTTCAGTTTAGCTCAAGGGAGAGAGACTTTTGAGGGCTTGTGGCAGACGATGTGCTGACCTTCAGGAGGAGTCAATATTAGGGCAGTGCCTTTTCTCCTGCGATACTTTCAAGAACAAATTACTTGATATACAGGCAGAAAGAAGAGGAAGGAGTGGCCAATGGGCCACATATTATACTGCTAACTTACCTTTTAGCAAGGTAACTGACTGTCCTAACCCTGGCCAGCCAGCTCACCAAGGAATCACTGCAGAAGAGACCACCATTTCTGACTTCTACAGAGTTGGCTGGTTTCACACTGCGGATTAGAACATCTTGCTGACTTGCCTTGAGTGGGACACGTTGCATAACACTGCAGGTGGGGGTGCTAGATCTTCTCCTTCTGCTACAGACGAGAAGCGCATTGCTACTGTAGGTTATGCGGAGCAGAGGGAAAAGGTTACTATTGCATACATAAAAGCAAGCTGCCACAAACCATCCTAAAACCTGAAAAGGCGCCAATACAGACTTCCACAAAAGCCACATCTGCTCTATCTGACTCTTACATAAGATGCCCGTCTTTGGCGAAACACTGAACCTGCAGTAACCCTTCCCTTCATCTCTATCAGGGACTGAAGTCTTGAAAATTAATGTTCTCCCCAACATGAAGGAGACGCTGGAGTATGATCAGCACAGTGTGAGCAGACCCCATTACATTTTAATAGATATTGATTTTGCTTGACGTCACCGATCACTTATCAGTCTGCTTGCAAAGATTAAAGGAACACTCCAGCGTCTTTCAACCTCAGCTCTTTGTGCCGCGTCTGTGGATTATGTTTGATTACCATGGACGGTAACTTTGACTCATCTCTCTGTGCTTAGTATGTATTTTTGCACTTGAAAATGGCACAGTTGCACTTCAAGCAGTATTTTGTAAAATGACTACATATATTTATACATACAGTTTGAAGAACAGAATATATGATGTTTAATGTTTAATTTAAAAAAGAAATACTATACAGAATGTGTAGATGCCATTGTAGAAAGCAACTGAACCAAAACTGAGTACACCTGCAATGCCATTTCCAACTAAGACTAATTATTTAAGCCCTGATATAGCAAAACTATATATGGCTGCTTGACTTATGTGCTGTGCGTAATCCATTAGAGCTCCATCCAATCCATTAGACAAGGAATTGTCCAAAAAAGTAATAAACCAGACATGAAAACTTTACCCAAATGGAAAAGAACATTAAACTGCTGAAAAAAGGCTGAAACCCAGCTGAAACAGTTACAAGGAAGTATCAGAAGAGTCGCAGAACATTTGGAAATTAACATAAAAAGAAGTCTGTCGAATATTGGCGGCACACTGTTAGATCAGATTAAACTAAGCGTAGCTTGTTTGGGTCAAATGGCTTTCAGCATGTTTGGCGATAACCGTGAAACATGGTGGAGGTAGTGTGTTAATATAAGGCTGGACAGGAAAGGTTCTAACACAGCAATGATCTCAAAGACATTGCAAAAAGCACACAAGAGTTTTTATAGAAGAGTATTTCACCTGGCATGAATCATCCATCCATCCATCCATTGTCTAAACCACTCCTCCGTCAGGGTCGCGGGGGGGTGCTGGAGCCTATCCCAGCAGTCTTCGGGCGGAAGGCAGGATACACCCTGGACAGGTCGCCAGTCCATCGCAGGGCAGACAGACAGACACAGACAGTCACTCACACCTAGGGGCAATCTAGCATGTCCAATCGGCCTGACTGCATGTCTTTGGACTGTGGGAGGAACCCCACGCAGACAAGGGGAGAACATGCTAATTCCACACAGAGAGGACCCTGATCAGCCGGCCAGGGAATCAAACCCAGGCCCTCCTTGCTTTGAGGCGACAGCACTACCCACCACACCACCGTGCCGCCGGCATGAATCATTTCATTATTTAAATAAAAACAAACTAATTGTATGTAAACCATTTGAAATTTACCACACATCTATGTGATATTGAGCAAGGACGTCTTTTTGTTGTACACTGTATGTCTCATACAGTGCTAAGAACACAGTACTAATTCCATTTATATTCCACATTATATCCACAAATAGTCTTATGTATCTTATCTGTGGTAGTCCTTGGACAAAATTTGTGAACAACGGTATAAAACATTATACCACTGTAAATTCAATGACCAATTGGTCAAACCATCTAGTTAAACCAGTATGAAACTAATGGACAAAGACCTTCATGCCAGGGCAGTCGTGGGCTGAAGGTTAGGGATCTGGCCCTGTGACCAGAAGGTTGCCGTTTCGATCTTTGAGGTGTCCTTGAGCAAGCAACCTAACCCCGAACTGCTCCCCGGGCGCTGTGGATAGGGCTGCCCACCACTCCGGGCAAGTGTGTGCTCACTGCCCCTTAGTGTGTGTGTTCACTAGTGTGTATGTGGTGTTTCACTTCACGGATGGGTTAAATGCAGAGGTGGAATTTCCCCGGTTGTGGGATCAAAAAAGTGTCACTTAATCACTTAATGCCAAGGAAGAGCTTCAACCTCATAGAAGCAGACCAGGCTCAATTATCCTGTAGGAATAGTTCAGTAAGCTTCATAATATATTCGTTCAGATTAAACAGTCCAGGTTAAAACAGTCTTTATAACTTCAGAAGGAATGGGTGCAGCTGAACTGCTGTAGGCCGAAGAGTTACATATAAGGAAATGTGGAGGTTTGCGTGACATTACAAAAATAGTGAAATTAGAACAGGCTGTTTTTGCAGCTTAGTTGACATATGCACAGTAAATGGGCTGGAGAGTGAACAGAACACTTTGGAAGTTTAAAAATGTTTACATACTACATAAAAAACATTTTCTGTAGTTATCTGATTATTCAAATGGTCGTGTAAACAGCACAGTCTGATTTCTTAGATCGGAGTGAGGTCCAGAAATCCGATAAAGAAATCTGATAAAGAGGCTGGATTTTACCTCAGTAATCAGATTTCTCAGTGCTGTGAACTCTTACTCTGATTTCTTTAGTTTCTCTCAATCTGAGCATGTGTGAAAACAGACTGCGGTATCGGAAATAAGCAAGCGGCATCACCACAAGACACAGCAAAGCACTTTTGGAGCGACGCTGAAACCAAATACATGCTTGACAAAATGAAGAGTTTAATTATTTTTCATCTTCTAGAAGATGTATGTTCATATTTTCAGGTAAAATGGTGCAATGTGTAAAAAGAAGCCACAGCATGAAATTTGAATTTTACATTGTGTTCATGTCACGTCTTCTTTTGTGAGTTTACTGGCTGGTTGTAAAGCAGAAATCTGATTACTGTCTGACTCATGTAGACCCAGAGTTTCCCCATTACCTGATTACTCAAGTGCATGTGAACAAATTGATTAGATTATTGACAAAATCTGGTTTTCTGCAGTTATCGGATTAGTAAGTGCATGTAAATACACCCAGTGTTAGAACAGATTTGTTCACTCAAAACACACTTGTTCATATTATTGTCTTAGCTAATTAACCAGATGTTACAGACAGAGATCAGACAGAAAAACATTGGAATATACCTTTAAAGCTTCAACACCATCGAACACTTTCCACTCTCTTCCGTTCTCAGCCTGAGATCTGAGATTTTTTCACTTTTGTAAGTGTTCTCAAACAGGCCTTCAAGAAAATTGCTAATGGAAAAGCTATGCCATTACATAACACCAAAGAGGGAAACTGTGTAGATAAAATCTGATGTTTTTTGACGTGATTGTTATTCAATCGCTCTGCACCTCCAAAAAAGGCAGTGGTAGAGATGGATGGGGGCCAGATTTCTCTTTCAAACAGCAGGACTGAGGACATTACGGAAGGCAGTAGGAGTTGAAGTAAGTTACCGCACAGCTCGGCCAGGGGGGCTTTTAAACCTGCCTCACCACAGATGAAGAAACAGAGCAAAACAAAACAGCTGGAGGTAGATTACAAACAGCGGGGAACATGGTCAATGAAGCAGCAAGATCAATGTCCTTTTATCTACTTATCTTCATCAAATCTCCCTGAATTAGTGTTGCACAGTCAAGCAAAGGTTCCACACTTCTTCAATATATAGCAACTAATTTAGGACTCCAACTTTATATAAATGTTCTGCTGCTGTGAGGACACTGCATTCTGCCTATAGGCTAACCAAACTGTGCGTGCTAATTTAATGATCAGAAATGTGCAAATATTTGATCAACATAAGGTTTAGCCTACTTTTACAGGCTCCTGATACACGTTGATGTTTCCAAATGAGTACTCGTTTTTAGTGCTATACCTAAAAAAAATACAATATGCAATCAAACATAATTAGATCATTAACCATAAAGAGTTTATGATACAAAAATTGACACAACATATATTGTTGTTTTTGTATCACGATACAAAGCACTGAATACAGAATAAAAGCAGAAATGATAATATCACCATGCACTGTGCCACATGTCGGCTGGAGTGGTGTAAAGCATGCTGTCACTGTTGTCTGAAGGACAAATTTTGGGTTTGGTGGATGCCAGGAGAACGCTCCCTACCGAAACGCATAGTAACAGTAAAGTTTGGTGGAGGAGGGATAATGGGCTTGTTTTTCAGGGGGTCCTATGTTGGCTGGCTGCCCCCATAGTGACACTAATGCTGGCTTCAATGGCAACAAAACGTATGGTTTAAACCAATCCATCGGGAAATTGGGAGAGTTTTCAGGTTTACAGATACACTGCAACATATTCTGAGGTATCCTGGGCATAGTTACGGTTGCTAGGCTATGAAGGAGCAACTGGGTGAGCCAATTTGCGACAGCGCCACCCTGTGACAGACCAGTGCTGCATCTTTAGTTAGTTAAGAATATCAGAGACAGAAGCTTATTGATTGTGGGTGAAGCAACTAAATACTGAACATCATAATAAGTTTATTTTCAGACACCACCTCAGGATTTTGATTTTGAGACATTCACAGGGTCCAAGAGGTTAATCAGGGGATCCAAGAACCCCCAGGACCACCCTTACTTTGCACCTTTGCACAGTCTGGGCCGTTTTCCAGGGTTTGGGCCCCTTAGTTCGAGTGAAGGGTGATGTTAATGCTACAACATACAAAGACATTTTAGGCATTTATATGCTTCCAGCTTTGTGGCAGCAGTTTGGGGAAGAGCCTTTCCTGTTCCAGCATGATTGAGCCCACGTGCACAAAGCAGCTCCATAATGACATGGTGTGATGATTTTGGTGTGGAGTAACTCCAGTGGCCTGCACAGAGCCCTGACCTCAACCTCACTGATCACCTTTGGATGAGGTGGGACGTTGATAGTGAGCCAGAACATCAGTGCCTGACCTCGCAAGTATTCTTTTGACTGAATGGGCAGAAACTCCCACAGACTCACTCCAAAGTCTTGTGGAACACCTTCCCAGAAGAGTGGTGAGGTGTCCACATACTTTTGTCCCTATAGTGCATGTCAAGGTTCATATTCTGTTATAACTGCTAAGCCATTTCACTTCATCCTTTTTGTGACGAAGCCACGGGTAATCCTCTCACCTGATCTTCCCACAGAGGGACTGAAGATGAGCAAGATAATCTCTCATCCAGTCTGACGGGCTGTTTCGACACTCCTTCCATCCCTCGTGCTGCTTGTTCCTTCTGCCTGTATACGAGTAATCTTGTTAAAAAGAGAATGAGGTTCGTAGAGAATTACGCAAAGAGGAAAAGACGGGCCAGGAGGGCGTACCAGTGCTTTGAGTGGAGGTCAGAGGTTAAATGGGATAACAGTGAAGATTCATTGAGCATGGGTTTACACACACGCAGAGGTGAGGTCATGCACCTTTCATCCTGAAGCAATCCTATTAGCGAAGGCTTACACCTCACAGAGCAAGTCAAAGGGCTGAGATTAGAGGGCTGTTTAATTAATTCGGTAATGTGGCGAAGGCACTGGCTCTGACACTGCGCTCTCATTTACCCTCACGTTGCCTTTGTCTACTTTCACTTATATTTGGTGAAGTGTTCTCAGGTCTTGCTTTGCTTTGATGTCCCAGCATGGAGCACATCTGATTTTTACATGGCTACAATCAAGCTTATGCACCAGACTGTATTAATCCCTCTGTGCTTTCAGGGCTGCAGCCCAGGGTCTGGAGGCCTTACAAGCATGACTGCAAAAGGCATGATGCTAGAAGCAACTGGAATATATCGCTGTTGTCAGAAGAAAACCTTGTATCTAATCCTAATCCTAACCCATTTTTCATGAAATTTACACTCAATATAAAGGGCGACAGGTATTTTCAAAATACGTCAAAAACTGAAAACTGGCAAAAATGAAGATGCAAGGTTTTCTTCTGACAGCAGCGATATGCTTATGTTGAAGGAGATTTTTCCTTTTAGTAGTTTTTCAGCTTTTAACATCACTTTCAGATTTTAATACAATGCCAGACAAAGGCAGCTACCATCAGTCAACTTTAACCCATGGTCATTTTATTTACACTTCAGGCTGTTAAGTGTGTATTTTTGTGCCATTTATTTGGATGTAAATGAATTCAAGCATGTGTAAAACTGATACAACAAATGCGACTCTTCTGAAATGCGTGATTATTTTACTCACCCTTTGATCTTTGTGAGCTTTTACCAGCGACATGAACTCCCAGACCAATCTCGGTCGTCTGGTGTTTCCACACCTAAGATCAAGACGTTTAATTGCAACTGGAACATTTACACAAATGTCAAAATTACCAGAATCACCAAAAGCAGCTCAAACAGAGCTTGAACATCTGAGTTAAATGCGAAACCCCTGCAGACATGGGGAGAATCTACAAACTCCACAAAGAAAGGACCCTGGTTACCCGGCCGGGGAATCAAACCCAGCAATACTGTGCTGCCCCTGAATTTCAATAGATTAAATCAAATCAGTGTTCTGTGCCAAACTTAAGTAAGACATTTCATACAGATGGGCCATAGACGTTATTAATTCAAGCTGTCCTTACTACATGTTATTTTGTAGCGATTATGATTATAGCTGACTGGTTGATTAATAATTAATCTTACCATTCAATAGCATACTTTATAATGTAGCTATGCTGCATAATGAGCTACACCTTCCTCTTTGCTCAGGAAATGATCTTATCAGAGGAACTTATTGCAGAGAATTTAAAAAACATACTTTAATTTGAATGTCGATGGAACCAAAATTTTATCCAGGTCATTTTAAGCAGGTTGTTTTGGTCCATTCATCATGAAATGTAAAACATAAAGTAAAGGGCAACAGGCATTTTCAAATGATGTCAAAAACGGAAAAACAACAAAAATTGAGCTACGAGGTTTTCTTCTGACAGCAGAACGCATTAACATGTGTTAATAAAACATTAAACACAGCATAAACAGACTCTTATACCTGATTTGTACCCTGATTGGATAAGTTTCATTCTAAGGTGCCCATCCATTGGTTGGTGAACAGGGCCTCAATCTGCTCCTGGTCCCAGAATACCTTAAAACGACCCTTATGATCCTGAGACAAAAGTCAACAGAGCATCAATAAAAAATGAGAATATGTACAAAATATAAATTATGTATAAGTTTGCTGAATTCCTTTCGGCCTCCAGGCGTCCAGGAGGCTTTATAAGTTCCTTCATGAAGATGGTCTGAAACGTGTCTGGAGCTGATAACAGAATGAGGCTTCTACAGGAGCTTGGCTGCTCCGTGCTGCTGTCCAGATGTCAGAGCCTGCCTGATCCCATTAGGGAAAATACTGGAAAAATGCAGCGAGGGTGGCTCGATCTGGAGCAACAGGGATCACCATGACTACAGTATCCAAAAACTAGACCCATGTCAGACACTGTGGTGATCAGAACAGTCACTTTAAAGTGAAGCCAAAAATCTGATTTGAGACTGTTTTTGAAATATTTAAAAACTTTGCACTTTATTAGAAATTCTTACCTCTAGACACTTTATGGGCTCCACCTACCTTACAGGTCCACTGACCTGTAAAGGACATTTGTACCGAATTAGTTCAACCTACTGTACTAAAACCTATTTAAAAACATCTGGTTATGACCTGTTTAAACCCAAAGCACTAGCTGGGATAGTAAAAAGCTTAATATGAACAAAATCATTATTTATAGGCTGCTTTCTATTGAGAGGTGTCTGTCCCAAAAACTAAACCCTATATTTACAGTTGTGAAAATTATTTTTTTGCACTTAGGAGGCAGTCGTGGGCTGGAGGTTAGGGAACTGGCCCTGTGACCGGAAGGTTGCCAGTTCTATCCCCAGTGCTGACAGTCCATGACTATGGTGTCCTTGAGCAAGACACCTAACCCCCAGTTGCTCCCCGGGCGCCGTGGATAGGGCTGCTCACTGCTGCGGGCAAGTGTGCTCACTGCCCCCTAGTGTGTATGTGGTGTTTCACTTCATGGATGGGTTAAATGCAGGGGTGGAATTTCCCCATTTGTGGGATTAAAAAAGTATCACTTAACGTTTATCTCTGTGTCTCATGGCCACATGTTGAGCAGGTAGATGTGACATTAAGAACGGTCACTACTGAAACACAGATTTTTGTAATTAGATAAACTTGTTTGTGTTTTAATGAAAAATATTATGATTTTATGTGTGTACAGCCGTGTTTGCTAGTCACATGCTGGCTGGCATTTTGAGTTTTGCTCAAAATGAGATGAATTTTCATCAGCAAAACAGTGACTACCGAAGCATTTGGTGAAGGTTAAGTAATGTTATGATTGACTTTGAACCAGTTCAATAAAAACATCCAGATATTTTATATTTATACGTTACAAACATCTTTGTCTGCAATTTATTTCAGGTTTGAAAAGCTGATATTGATAAGAGGGTCGTGGGGGTTGCTGGAGCCTATCCCAGCGGTCATTGGGTGGAAGGCAGGATACACCCTGGACAGGTCACCAGTCCATCGCAGGGTAGACGGACAGACATACACATTCACACACACCTAGGGGCAATTTAGCTTGTCCAATTGGCCTGACCACATGTCTTTAGACTGTGGGAGGAAACCAGAGTACCCAGAGGAAACCCACACAGACACGGGGAGAACCCACACAGACAGGACCCTGGTCACCCAGCCAGGGAATTGAACCCAGGCCCTCCTTGCTGCGAGGTGACAGCACTACCCACCACGCCCAAACCAGTGACAGCTAATCCACATTTAGACGAGTTTCCTTCATCAGTTGTATGCTCAATGAGAGAAAACCAAGGACATGCTGCCTCGAGTCCTACCAAGACAACACTGAGCTCATGGGTTGCGAAATTGTAATTCAGCTCTTTTGAGTCTGACTTCATTGTCAGAAAATCCTTGAAGTTTCTTTTAGTCCGTATCCAGCCTAAACACACTGCAGTGATCACGTTCGGTTCGGTCATAAATAAAGAGCTATGAGTACGTTTATATGAGCGCATTCGGGCCTCATTGCTGCTGCGGTGATGACACTGCTGGACGCACCTGCGGCCTCGCAGGATGAATAGATTATGAGCTTGTGGCGACGTGCCTTGTGTTTTTGCAGCCAGCAGATTCTCTCTCTCCCTTCAATACACATCAGAGGCAGATTAAAAATGTCAGCGGCCAGGAGACAACTGCTCCGCCGAAAGGCAAATGAATCGATTAGCCTTCAACAGGGGACGGCACGTACGCACTCAGGTTCACTCCCACATTGTTGTGGGTTTATGGAAAACTTGTATGTCTGGTTATTTTAGCAGAAAAGAAAAGCAAGATCCATCCATCCTCTAAGCCGCTTCTCCGTCAGGGTCGCGGGGGGAAGCTGGAGCCTATCCCAGCAGTCTTTGGGCGGAAGGCAGGATACACCCTGGAAAGGTCACCATTCCATTGCAGGGCAGACAGACACTCACACCTAGGGGCAATTTAGCATGTCCAATTGGCCTGACTGCATGTCTTTGGACTGTGGGAGGAAACCCACACAGACACAGGGAGAACATGCAAACTCCACACAGAGAGGACCCTGGCCCGGCCAGGGAATCGAACCCAGGCCCTCCTCACTGTGAGGCGACAGCACTACCCACCACGCCACCGTGCCGCCAGAAAAGCAAGATTTTAGTATTAAACCTTCTCTGCACTATGTGGCCATAGGTTTGTGGACACCTGACCATCATACCCATATGAGCTTGTTGGATATCCCTTTCCAAAACCATGGACATTAACATGGAGTTGGTCCCCTCTGTTGCTACAACAGCCTCCTCTCTTCTGGGAAGCTTTATACAAGATTTTGGAGTGTGTTTGTGGGAATTTGTGTCTAGAAAATGTTTCCATTGTTCAAGAGTCCACTGGCAGCGCTTTACACCACTCCAGCCGACACTTGGCATTGTGCATAGTGATCTTAGGCTTGTGTGCAGCTGCTCAGCCATGGAAACCCATTTCATGAAGCTTCTGATGCACAGGTCATGTGCTGATGTTGCTTTCAGAGGCAGTTTGGCACAACTCTGTGTTGAGTGATTCAACAGGGGATTGGCAAGTTTTATGTGTTTCAGCACGCCATTAGTTTGTGTGGTCTACCGCTTAATAGCTGAGCTGTTGTTGCACTTACAGTTGTCTGGGGCAGACCTAGCAAGTTTTATGAATTGACTTTGGCAATGGAACCAATTCTGAAGTCATTGAGCTCTACAGTATGACCCATTCTACTGCCGCTGTTGGACTGCATGGCCATGTGTTTGATTTTATACACCAGTTAGCAATGAATGTGGCTGAAACACTTGCATCTTTGTTGAATTTGTTATTGCAAATTTGTAAAATCGCATATGTCCACAAGAATTGGGGGTGGCAGGTACATCTAGCAAGTAGGGTTGCAATGATTGATGATGTAAGTTATGGTAAAAAAGTCACTAGTGAAAATACACAATATGATCCTCTATAATGTATATGTTAGCCATGGAGATTGATACGTGGCAATATAGCAAGTACAGTGGGTGATATGGCTCCTATTGTTTTACTGCACCATAAAAGAACATAATCAGAAAAAACATAACTCAGTTATGAAATCAGAAGGCATGACTCAATTAGTTAATGAATAAGTTATATAAATAATATTAAGCTGAAGTTCTAGTGAAACACTGCAGGACATCCAGTCTATCTCTAGTAGCAAATGCTTTTCTTGGGATCCCTGTCCAATAAAACAGCACTGTATTCCAGGTCAGGTCTTCAAAAAGGTGCAAGTGAGCAAGTTTCTGACGTTGATGTTACCGTAAAAGATCCTGTTCACTCTATTACAAACCCATACCTTATACTTCCACTCAGTGGCCACTTAATGAGCTTCACCTTCCACACAGGCCCACGATTTAGGTGCACAATTACAGATCGTCGTCCATCTGTTCCTGTGCAGTTTTTCAGCCCCCCCTCACCAAATCCATCAGTTTCTGACCACAGGACCACTGTTGACCAGATATTATGTGGGTGGCACATAACTTTCAACATTCAAGACATCACATCAAAAGCATCCCTTGCTTCATAACCTCTGCTTGTTTCTGTTTAGTATGACTCGGCTATCTCATACAGGAATCCCTGGGCGATGCACAGCACAAATTCTCCTTTTATCTCCTTTTATAAAAATGCACCACAGTGCAAAACATCATCCTCAGCCATCCTTCACAAATCCCACCTGCAGGCAACATGTTGCTGCTTCTTTTTTAAGAACAGTCTTGATTCAAACTTTTTGGACCTTAGCGACTCTGTGTTCCATACAGACGTTCTTCCCCCTCCGTTCTTTCGTGTGCTGTTACGTAAGGCAGCTGACTCATGCCGGTGACTTCAGAGCGGAACAGTTCTTTCAAATGCTCATCAGTGCTTGGCTTGGAAGTCAAGGTCATGCAGGATTCTCAGTACCGTTTCTTTGTCACTTTGTGTCATTTGTTGGCATTATGAAGTTGGAAGGCACTCGTCCTCGCACACATACAAAAAACAGCTATTTCATGCATTTGTACGTAGGTTTGTAGCAACTGCTTCCATTTTCGTCTTTCAAATAAATGTCATCGTCACAGTGACAATGTCATGACAAAGAATAAAACACTGTTAGAAATGAAGGTTCTGCACAGGCGAGTCATTCTACAGAAACGTCCACTTTTCTATGTGTCCATAGGAAATTAATGTAATTTCACTCTTCAGATGAGTGTAGTCTGATATAGCCTGTATTTAGGCTGATGTATAGACTACATGAACATAATCAAGTCTGGACATTGTACACCTGACTTGCGCTGTACTGAGCTCCTTACCTTTTCCATAGCTATTATATTTACTTCAAATGCTAGTCCACCATATCTAACAGGTGTAGACCTCTGATCTGTGTGTTGTACTTCAGATGGACTTTTATCATCCTGATTTCGATGGCTGGGCAGTAAGAGTGGACCTGCCTGGTTTTAAGCTTTCCTCTGGCTAACGTTGAAGCTTCAGTGGGTAGTTTCTAATCAACAGTATCGCCCACACATTCACAGCCATCAAATACAACTTAAATCGACCATATCTGACCATTTTATTGTACAAAGATCCAAACTTTCATATCGTCTTTCTAGGTGAGCACTGCTGTTCCAAGGCAGTTCGACCGGAAAATTTCAGCAGCCTCATTATTAGCATGGAACCTGAGCGAGTTGGAGAGGAAGGCTTAGCTGTTTTCCGCCATGGCAGCAGAAATTCAGGCTGGCTGCTGCGGAGCGAAACCAGCAAGGCTTAAACGAGAGCAGCCGCACCAGCGGTGTAAAGATCGCATGAGCGTAAGGTTTAAGGTCAGGGCCTTTTATTGGAGAAGTGATGAGATGGTGGCCTGAGGAGCCAGAGAACAGCCTTATCTTCACTCCACAGGCCCTACTTTACGGAGGGATGAACCATAACACACACACACACACATACACTTCCACTGTTACTGGCTCAGACACGCTGATGATTTATTACACCTCACTTAATGCCTCAATCAGCAAGTTTTTACTCCATTTATAGAAGGCACCACATGTAACATGGAGAGTGAAATCCTGAAATCAACAGCTGCTCTAAATTTTCAGAGAGAGCATAACAGTCCTCCCTCTCCCCCCATCATTAAGCGTGACTCTGGCCTACGTAGGCGTCCGTTAGCTGACGTGCTGAGTCAAGTAACGTCAGTTTGAAAAGATGTAGTGCAGCTTCTCGTATCTCAGAGTAAGCAGGTGCTGGTCATTGTCCTCACAGTTTGCTAGCATCATGTAACGGGGAGACCTAGCTACCAGGTGTTAATTGGCCATGACTAAATTGGGGGCAAATTGGAGGGAACAAAAATTAAAGAGAAAGAAAGAAAGAAGTGCTGCTTTGGCAGAATGCCAAGTTTGGAATATCTGGATATGTCCTCAAGAAGCAGGAGCGCAAGATGGCATGTCCAGCTAATTAGTGTAGTCATTAGTGGACTATTAGTGATCGATGGTATGAGTTACTGAAAACAGTTACTAATTAAGGTAACAGTAAATCTGCCCTATAATCCACTATAATGTGTATCTTATCCACAGATTGATAGACTGCAGTATATCACAGCTGGTCTAAGCTGGTCCAGTCCTGGTTTAGCTACTTACCCAGTCACCCATTATGGCAATGTTGGTTAACCAGAATACCAGCATTAAAAATGACATATTATCACTGTCCAAAATGTTAATTTTACAGGAGGAACTTCTTAATGCTAATAAAATGTAATAAAAGATGCTTTTTTCTTCACCTCCAAGCTCAGGAGCATGATGTGATAGAGGAAAAGATAGCTAGCAGGTAGAATTAGTAATGCCTAAATTGGGAAGAATATTAGGATAAAAAGTCACGCAACAAAGGATAGTTTTGGCACTTCAACACACCGCGGCCCCTCTCTGTGAGTTTGCGTGGTCTACCACTTCGTGGCGGAGCTGTTGTTGCTCCTAGATGCTTCCATTTCATGATAACAGCACTTACAGTTGTCTGGGACAGACCTAGCAGGGATAACATTCCATGACCTTGCTTAAGTGCCATCCTATAACAGTGCCAGTGTAAAGTTACTGAGCTCTTCAGTCCGACCCATTCTACTGTCAGTGTTTGTCTGTGGAGGCTGCATGGCTGTCTGCTTCATTTTGTACACCTGAAATTGATCATTATGAGAATATACGCACACTTTTGTTGACTTTTTTTATTTCAAGTTCGGAAAACTGCATATGTCCACAAGAATCAGGGGAACATGATCACAGGTACATCTAGCAAGCAGGGGCGCAACAGTGTGCCACAGCTGGAATTCAAACCTCAGCTGCAAGCACACCTCTGTACACAGGATGACCAATTAGGACTCTTGATGCAATATGACAAATGCCTGTTAATTTTACAAAAAAAAAAGTAAAATCCTTAGCGTTATTTTTCCTGAAATGGGCAGCATCAAACAATTAAAATGTATAAAAAGGGACTTTTTATTTTTTATTATGCAGGGCCACAGAGAAATCACAAGTGAGTTTGTGAAGACTTTTGTGATGTGGCACCATCTAGTGTCTCCATCAAGAGAAAGTTTGGAACTCTGCTGCCATCCACAGGCTGCCAGGGAGGTACAGGCAAGTGTGGAAAAGCAGCTGGCTCCTCCAGATTCCTGCCTTTGCTCACATATCCATAGACCATGGATTAAGGCAGGTGAGCCCAGTCTTGGTCCTGGAGATCCATTTACCTGCAGTTTAGTTGCAACCCTAATCTAATCCAGGTAATAATAAAGATTTCAGGGACATCTGAACATTAGAACCAGGTGTGTTGGATCTGAACTCTCCAGGACCAGGACTGAAGACCCGAGCAATAAAGTCATAACTTACCCGTTATCATGTTTCTAAATTTCTGCAAAATGAAATGACTGCTGATGACTGAAGAGTCATTCAGTGTGGATTGATGTAAAACACTCCACTGTAGCTCTGAGACAAACATCTGAACAAAAACATGCAATTTCTTTGATTTTCTACTGTTTTATCCTCCAGGCTGCATCTCAGTACCTTCACTCAGGGAACATAACTGAACCATAATCCACTGAAATGATGTTCTAAGCTGTACTGACTCCACACACCCTGCCTCGCCTCCAGGCTTTTATTCTACTGTTCCATTTTAAAACATTCGGTTATGAAAAGGTACAAATACCAACTTTTCACCTGGAGAAACTGATTTAAGGTTCACAATCTGACCTTAAATCCACTGTTACAGCTCTGAGGGAACATTTACTGTTTGTAAGTCAATGAACGAGAAATGTTCCTGGACAGAACCTTCATTTCTAAGTGTATTATTTAACTCTGCAGGAACTGTGGGTTCCGTACTCTTGCTTCAGAGACATGGTTCTCTTATTGTTCTTCAACGACTGGCAGATCCATATTATTGCTCTAATCTTGCAGGTAGTGAATTGGGACAAATTGGCAGTTACCTTTGAACAGGGGTCCCCAATCACCTGCACTTCTGCTTTGGAATGAAAACTGAAAGCCACTCAAACCCTCTGCCAGGAAGAGTGAGCACCTCTGTTCCAAGGCATTATCCAGGAAAATTGATCCTTCAGAAACCAGAGACTTAGAAAAAAATACGAGGTGTGAACCACTTTCAGTTCCCCAAAGTCTTAAATAAACAGCTCTTGAAATAGCCCCTTTGGTAAATGAGATGCAAGAGGTAAGATATTTCTAAGCGTTTGAAGGACTTCGACATGAAGGCTTTATACCAATTAAAGAGGTCCTTGATCTTTAGAGAATAGTGCCTATTCAGAAGCTGGCTTTACTTTCAACAGCAGTTGGTAGAGCAAACTGCTCATCTCCCCTTTGTTTGAGGTAATGTCATTGTGTCATTGTGCTGCTCCTGTAAAGCTGATATCCGTTGGCACCATCTGTATTTTTAAGGATAAAACGAGACCAGACGAGATGATTTTGTGTGTTTTATTGTAACTGAAAGAGGAGCAGTTTAAAGGCTCATTTCTTGGTCTCCTCCTCCTTTGACAGGTTTTTGATGATTTCTTCTTTCTTGGCCTGCAGACGCTCCTCGCGACGCTTACGGGCCTCACGGGTCTTTGAGCGGCGAGCCTCAGCCTGGTCACTGTAGAGAGAGAGAGAGAGAAACAGGAAGGGACTGTTAAACCCAAGAATTTTCATTATCAGAAAAATAAACAATTCTGTGTGAAGTTCTTGGTAAAACTAATAGTTTTCACTGGCTTTTGGATGCTGCCTAATTAAGGGACACCTGCTATAACAGTTTGTGGTTTATTTCAGGCAGAGTTGACACTGAAGAGCTGTTTGGAAACCCATTAATTTAAAACCTCACATTATCCTTTATTATCTTATACGGGACATTCAACTCACTTGATATCTGAGCGTCTGACAATTCCGACAATAAGTGGTCCGTCTCAGACTAGTCAAATTATGGACATCCTTTTTATGAACACTGTCCAGTAAGGACAGGAAATTGTGTAGATTGAGGCTTGGTTTACCTACAGAGCTACATGTGAAGCCTTAATTCTAATCCAGAGTGATTATATACTTTATATAAAGCCTGAGACACAAACGGATGAGAAAATGACGCATGGACTTGACAGTTCGACTTACGATAGGAGCTTCTTGCGAGCCCTGTCAGCCTTCAGTTTGTGGATGTGCTCCATGAGGATGCGCTTGTTCTTGAAGACGTTACCCTTGGCCCTGAGGTACAGGCTGTGGTACCTGGGGGGCAAAAAAAAACCAAAAAACAGCTTCAATGACAGGAATACTGAAATTAAATCAAGTACACTTTAATTGAAAATACACTTCAAAACACTATGAAAAACCATTTAGGCAATTAAGCCAAGAAGAAAAAATAGTGTAAAAGTAACAACGATCTCCATCCACTTAGACACGGTGTTTACAGGTGCCCTAACAGCTGGTCCAAGTCAGTTATGAAACATACAGCTCAACCTTCTAGACAGACTAATTAAAAAGTGTACTGACAACTACGATCACGACAAACTGCTAAGGAGTTGCAAGCAACCATATGACGAAGGATTCATCTGTATTGTTTTCTAAATGACATCCCAAAAAAAAAAAAACAGCACTGACTAATCACACATCTGTATGGTGACACTCTTACATGTGCCTGTCAATCTTCTTGGACTCCCTGTAACGCCTGAGCAGGCGACGCAGAATTCTCATGCGGCGCATCCAGCACAGCTTCTCTGGCATACGGGCATTCGCCGTACCCTTCCTCTTACCTGCGCAGAGGCAAAAAGATGGCAAGAATGTTAGAAACCATCAGTCTATCCTTTGTAGAGACAATGCTTGAGATCAAGCTTTAATTATAAGAGTGCATTACTTGACAGATTTTAAGTGTAGAGCAGAGATATCCATGGCAAAGACCTTCAAAATACTACAAGTCCGTTCTTATTCTTGACATGACTAAAATGAGACTTGTCCCTGTTGAAATAAACCATTTAAAGAGTTTGCTTCAAGTTTTAACGCGCAAACTGTAGGCAGACACCAGGTCAAACTAATTTTGTTCCAATTAGAGCTGGGCATTATGGCAGAATGTAATTTCATGCTACTTTAGGGAGTTTTAACAATAGTCCATTTTTTCTGACATCCAGTAAGTCTGAACAGACAAAGGAGCACCACATTTTAAAAACACTACCAAAAACTAGGAATCCCATCATTTGCATTCATCACTTCCATAAATCCAAGTAAACAGAACTAATCATGGCCTTTTTAAATCAAACATGGGGTTGGGGATGTGATTAAGTACTGGTGATATCCACGCTATGCTCAGAAAAGCATATTAAGACGTTCATGATAACAATAAATTGTCATGTTGCCCAGCACTGGTTTAAACAGGACCCCATTTTCATCAACGGTATGAAATTATTCCAAACACGCACCGACACCCATGTGGCGACCCTTGCGGCGCGCCATCGTGTTTTTGCGGCAGCGGGCGCGGGAGTGCACCGTCACGGGCTTCTTGATTATCAGACCATCCTTCACCAGCTTGCGGATCTGCTGGCCTGGAACATAAAAGTGTACAAGTTCAAAAATCTCAGGTTCATTTCCAGAAACACATTATGAAACAACAAACTTTCTTTTAATATTCCTACACCTAAAGTTAGAAGAGAAAAGGCTTACGGGAGTTGGCATTGGCAATCTCATTGGTTTCGTTGGGGTCCAACCAGACCTTCTTCTTGCCACAGCGCAAGACGCTGGACGCCAAGCGCTTCTGGAGCCTGAGCATGCTGAACACACACACACATTAAAATTAACTAACAAATAAATCCACAACATGATGAGGACAGTGTAATACAGCCGGTACTCAAATGGAAAAACAGATTTGCGACTCAAAGGCTGAACACTTGTCAATTATCTGAGAACTAAATTACACCAAGACTACCCACTTCAAGAGACTGGCAAGTCTGTCCTCACACATTAAAAAGGAAACCACCAGTTTTTCTAAATTTCTGCATGATCAAGTATTCAGAGTGGTTCAGTGTGAAACGCTCCATTCTAGAGAAACCTGGTCAGAACTGTTCACAGTGGTGGTAATAGGAACCAGACGTCCACCTCCAAAAGCTCCCTTAAAGAAAATTACACACGACATGTTTATGAATTCACTGCACCAACGTGTGACGTTTTGAGTGTGACAACTTTATTTTTAAAATTATTAATGCATTATTAACTTAACCCACTATTTTACATCAGTGCATATAATCAATAACCCAGAAGACACTTGGGTTCTCTTGTGGTTTTGAACAGCAAATAAATTGGCTTAATTTCTATTGGAGACGTGGAGCCCTGGCTCCCATCACCACCACCAGTGTGAAGTTGTCACGTTTCTCTACAAATCAACTCTCACTCTGAACGACTATCGCATTCACTTAATCATGGAGAAATTTGGAAAATTCGGTGGTGTTCCGATTCACACCCGAAACTAATCCAGAATTTAAATATAGTACTTTTGAGTTTATATTCCTTACTCGCGACACATCAGCCTACAGCACGACGCAAAAACCTCGAGATACGACTTCCACTGTCAGGATATAAACAGTGAACGCCGAGAAGTCGACGTTTAAGCCCATTAATCACCTTTAATGTCACTAAAACGCTGTAAACACACAACCGTCCACAAGGCGAGCCGTTAGCAACAATGCTAACAGCAACGCAGTGACCTGAACGATCGAAACAGAAAATAACCAAGTAAACCGACAGCACACGTAAAAACAGTGGAGTGGTAAGTGTTTTAATGCAAAATCATAAAACCAGCAGGTGTTTTAAACCCGCTTCATTCGCGTTAAACCGTTTTATTTCGTGACGGTTTCGAACAGCGCGTGCCAGCCTGAGGCCTTCCCGCCTCTCCCCACAATTTAGGACTTTATAACAGATTTTCACACCGAAACCCGGGTAGTGTGGGGCGGGCACGGTGTCACCGAGCGTTTGCGTATAAAATAATGGCAAAATTTGTGCGGTTTTGTCCCGTTTTATCGGACTTTACGCCCGTTCGCGGCTCCAGTTCTTACCTCATGGCTGCGGGTCTTAGAGAGAAAAGACCGAAGCGGGCGGAGCCGACCAATATAAGGACATGCGCACTGGGCACGGCAGAAAATCGAACCTCAGTCTGGAAATAAGCTTACACAGACAGCGCACGTCCGTAATATGGCATGTAATATACATAACTTTAGTTAATATATAAAAAAAATTGTCCTTCCACCTTATATAAACGTGCGAAGGTACAATCGTAAAGAACAGTACGCCCCTGCCGTTACTCAGATGGTACGTTCCAAAGAAAAGCTCGGAAATGCATTGTGGTATTTGTAGTAGGGGACACCAGAGGGCGCTGTATTGCAATCACATTAATGCTGTTTCTTAACATTTGCTTCACAATACGTTTTATTTGTTGTTTGATTTCCTGTTATGTCTTTACAGGATTGCTGTACTGCGTATATCTGAGAGATCAGTAATGTATTTGGATGTATAGCCTCGGTTTACATTACATTCACACCATGATATTAGATTGATTCAAAAGGGGAAAGATCATGAAAAAATGTTTCCTAGCAACAAAAAAAAGTCACAATTTGTCTGATATGAATTCCTGTCTCTAGATACATCTGTATATATGCTCAAACTATCTTATAGGTCCACTATAAAGATGTACAATTACATACCACACAACCCACTTCAATGCTAGCAATTGCAAATGATAGCTGCTATAACATTTGAGTACGGTTTTAATGCAATTGAGTTATTCCAATATGTATAAACCTTCAACAATTTGTGCTTGCCAAGCCTATCCTGCTGGTGTGGGTTAATGTCAGCTTCCTCCTGACTGTTGAAACTGTGAAATTAATTTTTTCGAATAATAAACGGCAGTTTTGAATTTGCAACATGTTCAGAAGAAGTTGGGACAGGGGCAACGAAAGACAAAGTTGTGTAATGCTTAAAAAAAAACACTTTTTTTGACAATTAGGTTAATTAGCAACAGATCAGCAACCTGATTAGGTATAAAAGAGCATCTCAGACAGGCAGAGATTTTCACCACTCTGTGAAAGACTGCACCATCAAATATTCCAACAATTCAAGAAAAACATATCCCAACGTAAAATAGCAAAGAACATTTGCTTTTCATCATCTATGGTACATAATGTCATTAAAAGACTCAGAGAATCTGGAGAAATCTCTGTATGCAAGGGACCAGGCTGAAAAGCAATGTTAGATCTTTGGGCCCTCAGGCAGCACTGCATTAAAACAGACATGATTCTGTAGAGGAAATCACTGCATGGGCTCAGAAACACTTCTGAAAACCACTGTCTGTGAAAACGGTTTGTCACTGAATCCACAAATGCTAATTAAAAAGAAACTGTACATAAACAGGATCCAGAAATGCTGCTACCTTTTCTGGGCCCAAGCTCATTTAAGATGGAGGCAAAGTGGAAAAGTGTCCTGTGGTCTGATGAATTCAAATTCAAAAAGTCATTTCGGAAATCACAGATGCTCCTTTCTTCAATCTAAAGGGGAGATGAACCATCCGGCTTGTGATCAACGAAACCAGCGTCAGTGATGTTACAGGGGTGCAATAGAGCACATGGCAGGTGATGTGGACATCTGTGAAGGCACCATTAATGCTGAATGACATACAGGTTTAAGGCAACATACGCTGCCATCCGGATGACGTCTTTTTCAGGGAAGGCCTTGATTATTTCAACAAGACGATGTAAAACGACATTCTGTATGTATTACAGCAGCATTGCTCTATATTAAAAGAGTCCGGGTGCTAAACTGACCTGCCTGCAGTCCAGACCTGTCACCACTGATAATATTTGGCACATTCTGAAATACTATATTAACTAAGAGTGGAAAACATTTCACTTTAACAACTACAGCAGCGTGTCCTCAGTTTCCCAAACTCTTACAGAGTACTGTTAAAGAAGAGGTGATGAAACACAGCGGTAAACAGTCTCCTGTCCCAAGTTTAATGAAGTGTTGGTGACATCAAAAAACAATACAATTTCTCTGTTTCAACATTTAATATCTTGTATTTGTACCATTTTCCAATAAATACAGGATTTAATTAATTTGCACATCACTGCAATCTGTTTTTACTTACATTTTGCACAGCATCCCAACTTTTTCGGAAACATGGTTGTAGATCTGAGAAATGGGACACACTTGAATACTTACGGGTAGCAAACAAATGTGCATGAAACCACACTGAACTTTGGGACAGTGGCCAAGGCGTCTATCAGTTCTTGCTTTGTTTTGCAATTCTGTTTTACTTCACTAAAAAAAGATTGAAAAGTTAAAGCTTTATTAGATGAAACAGAGGAAAGTTTCCTCTGGAGGCAGAATCTTCAGTCAAGTAGCAAATCATAATATACTGCAAGATGTCATACTTGGCATATCACAAATTTCAAATATTCGTGATTCAGTCTTATTGTATGGAGCGATTTGAGCCTGAGAGTTATAAGCCAGGTCAATGAAGTTCTTCACATTTAAAAAGGTCAAAATCAGGTCACCGATTCTAAACACTTTGGCCGATATGCGTCTGTTGGTGCTTCCTGAAGTTGCTGGAGTGGCTGAAGCGTTTTCCACAGAGGCTGCAGCCGTACGGCCTTTCCCCCGTGTGGTACCTCTGATGGATCTTCAGGTAGCCGGACTGACTGAAGCGTTTGCCACACACAGTGCATAAATACGGTTTTTCTCCCGTGTGAACCCTCTTGTGCTTCTTGAAGTCTCCTGCGTGACTGAAGCTGCGGCTGCAGAAGGGGCAGCAGAAGCGTTTTTCATGGAAGTTTCTGATGGATAAACCATTCAGAAGCTCGTCATGTCTCTGGTTCCTCGCATCTAAAGCAGCATTAATGTCGTTCATGTCCTCGGCCGTCAGCCTCTCCAAAGGCCCATTTAGATCAAACTGGACGAGTCCAGAGGCGCCAGGTTGTTCCACCTGTTCTCCACTCACGTTAAACGCTACAGTGTCGAAAACTAATCCTTGAGGAGCGTAAATGGTGTACCCGTCCGCATCCGCTTCAGTTTTAATTTCGTGAGAAGACAAAGCAGGCTGGTTGATGGTTAAGACGTCAACAGCGTGTGCATCTTTGCAGAAATTTTGACTTACATGGTGGTCTGTCCTTTTTGGCGATGTGGCATTATGGGAAATGTAGTCCGACGATTTGGAGAGCTCTGGCGCCAAGACTCGATGCTCCGTTTCCGCTTTGATGTTGAATCCTGATGTTGAGGGCTGCGCCTTCGGCTCAAAATCGTGAGAGAACGTAGGTGGGCTTTGGCGGGAAGGCTCAGAGTCAATGGGACTTGTGTCTGGTTCTTTGAGTCCAGGCCCACTGCTCTGATGGTCACCATTGAGCAAACAATCCACTGTCTGTTTCATCTGTCCATTCGCCTGAGTGGTGCTCTCTTGCACGACTGATAAAGAATCAGTTTCGTACCTTTTCACCAAATCATGGCTAGGGCTAACAGGATGGTCTCCTCCTGCAGAACACAACAAAACAGGAACAGTTACTCACAAAGTGCATCAGGTTACTGACTGTGGCTCTTTATTAAATGTGCTCAAAACATGCCATTTAATATGATTTCAGTTAGACTGATATTAATAGATTTCAGAAACCAGGCTGGAAGGTGTCTCACCACGATTTCTGTTGGATTTGTCCTGGAGCTCTTGTAACCTCTTCCGCAGTCTCTCGTTCTCTCTTTGTGTCCGAGCGGTTTTCTCCTGGTATTCTGAGACCGTCTCCCTCACCGCCTCCAACACTTCTTGCACCGCGACTGAGAGTAGCTTGGCAACCCGAGCGTTCAGACGCTCCACTTTCGACATGGCTACTGACAGAGAGGACAGACCTGCTTTAACAATACGCCACAATGTCGCGTGCATTGTAAGTGGTACAATGAGCTGGTGCACAGTTACTGCCTGCGATTGTATAACTGTTTTATCTAGAATGCACAGCTACCACGTGGACTTTTGGCCACCAATACGCATACTAACCAGAACGCAGAGGCCAGGGGTCACAGCCCAAACGTTAAGAAGAGCCATTTTGTCCTTTCAACAAAAATCAATCTGCTTTGGGAGCCACATTTTATGTCCACTTTACCATACTGGCTGTAAATTATGGGCTAAAGTTCTAGTATAGGCTAAAAATATAAACAAAAACACAGACTTACTTTGCTCTGCTTTAACCTTTCACTCAGCTACAGCTGCTTTTCTCCCATCTCCAGCAGGAAACTTTTCCTCAAAAGTAGAACCGTTTCTTGTAAAATGTCTTTAAACATTTGATTGTTTACTCGACTTAAGTCTCATTTGCTAGCTTCTTGTTTGAATTTTCCCGTTCCACCTTAAATGGTACCTGAGGTGCCAGAATGTAACTGCTGGACCGTTTAAGGTGGAACAGGAAAAATCGAACAAGAAGCCGACGAATAAGAAACTGACTTCAGCTTCGTGACTTTTTAGTGTTTGACAGTTACTTGTTGCAGATTAAAAGCATCAGGAAACCAGCTGGAGTGACTATAAACACAATTAAATCCATTCATCTCCAAATTATTGATGTTCGTCTTAAATCTCTCTCTTTGCCTTTTCGTTAGCTACTAGCTGGGCGAGACTGTTGTCTATGTTGCTATGGTGGCCAGCAGTCTGCGCAGATCTTCAGGGTTAAAGGGTGAATCAGCAGTTCTACATTAACTCCAGCGTTTAAGACCATTTACTGTTAAACTGTGTTGAATGATCAGCAGAGCTTTATTTTACTGTAAAGGAACATTATTTTATTATTACCTACTGATCTAATTCAGCCGTGGAGCCGCAAGAGCACTGGTTGAGCTGATCACCCAGTATGGGCATGCTGGTTGACCAGCATTCCAAACACACCATAAGCTGGTGTTGGTGGTGATCAGCATCACACCTTCCAGGGTTTATACTGCAAGCCCTGGTTCTATATGGGTGCAATGCTGGAGAAATCAGACCCCACAGAGCAGTGTCTAATAGAGTGGACAGCGTATAGAAACCCCAGCATCACTGCTTTGTCTGATCCACTCAGACCAGCCCAACACACATTAACACACCAGTGCTGAGAATAATCCACCACCTGCTCTGTGGGGGTCCATGGGGGTCCTGACCACTGTAGAACAGGGTTAGAAAGTGTGCCGAGAAACATATGGACTACAGTCTGTAACTGTAGGATTACAGACTGAAACTATGTGGTCAGTGGAGCTGATCAAACGGACAGTGAGTGTAGAAACAAGGAGGTGTAGGTTTACTACACTGTAATGTTCTTGTGCATGAAGGTAAAGGCGCACCAGCTGAGAACTAACTGGAATGTAAGCGAGCATATTTAAGCCCAACCGATGTTTGCCAGACAAAAGCGTTAGATTTAATCAAATATACGAAGCGGATGGCTCGATTTCAGCCCCCTTACCTGCTCTTAATGTGTCCTGCGTCTTGTTTCACTGCGTTTTCCGAAGCGCGGAGCTTAAACAGGCGGTCAGCTAACGAGTCCAAGCTAACGCTACTAGGCTAAATCCATAGGTAACCGCTGAACTTCAGCTGCTTTCTCATGAGAAGCCTCCACTGCGCACATCTGCAGCTTTATTTCTTTCGTTATGCTGTGTTTCTGTCTAACAGGTCGACCCCAAGCCCGAGTCCACAGGCTAACGTAACCCAGGTAGCATGCTAACCCTTCAGGCGAACGTCAACAAAGCTGGTGTACGGAGCTGAACGCTGGGGTTGCCAGACATCAGCAACAAAACCCCCCGTACTGGAGTAAACGAACGACCCGCCGTATAACGCGTCCTAGCACCCTGATCATGAGTTTTCCATAATCACAGCACAGCATTTCATGATGACCTACTGTTTCATAAACATGACTTACTTTCTCAAAATTATGACTTTTTTTATACTTCCTCATAATTATGGCTTATACCTTCTCATAATCATGACTTACCTGCTCATAATTGACTTAGTATCTCATTATATATATATATATATATATATATATATATATATATATATATATATATATATATGACATACTTCATAATTCTGTTGTATTAACATGAATATCAAAATTATGACCTAATATCTCATTAATATTATTATTAAGAGACCCTTATGAGTCCCACAACGGGGAAATTTCACTTCCGCATTTAACCCATCCGTGAAGCGACATCACATATACACTAGTGAGCACACTTGCCCGCAGCGGTGGGCAGCCCTATCCACAGCGCCCAGGGAGCAGTTGGGGGTTAGGTGTCTTACTCAAGGGCACCTCAGTCACATACTGCCAGCTCTGGGGATTGAACCAGTGACCTTGTGGTCACAAGGCCGGTTCCCTAACTTCCAGGCCCATCTGAGTTCATATATATCACATCACACTTCCCCATAATTATGACTTAATACCTCATATATATGACATTGTCATGGGTTACTCGCTCATAACTATGACTTGGCAACTCATATATGGCTTACTTTCTCATAATTATTACTCTCATAAATATGACACTCAATTATGACTTAGCATCTCATTAACATAACTCTAAAAATCATAACCTACTTTTTATAGTTATGACAGACGTACTTACTCATAATTATAGCTTGGTATTGCACAGATCTGAGTTTCTCATGAACATCTCTTATATATGACTTGCTTTCTCATAATTATGGTTTACCTTCTCAAATATTTAGACTAATTTGCTTCTAATGAATTCAGATTCATTAGACATAGTATCTCATAACAATGACTCACTACGTCAATTATGACCTGAACTCTCATAATGAAATTCTCTCTCATAATGACTTACCCTCTCATAATTATGACTTATCTTTTGGTAATTGTCTTTCAGATTATGAGATATAAAATTGCAAGTCATGATAACGAGATGCTAGGTCATCATTGTGGGAAACGTACTAAACGGCTATATATCTCTGCAGTGGCACAAATGGGCTTCCATAGCTATTGTTCCATAGGACTTACTTATATGAATGCGAAGAACTTAAAGTAAACAGATGTGAAATTTTAGTTTTCCCACTGCAAAAACATCACTAATGTCAAAGTGCACATTGACAACCTCAAAAAATATATATATCGCTGCTGTCTCCACCTTTTTATGCTTCCAACCAAGCTGATTTCAAGCTGTTCACACATTTTTGTATTAAGGTAGGTGTTCTTAGAAGCTTTGTTGGCAGCAAATGAATTTAGATACAACACTTGGTCAATTTGGGGCAACAGTCTGCCCTCCACATGAACTTGCATTCTCTTGGAAATGGGGATTTATACCCAACATGGCATCAGTGAAGCCAAATTTGATCAGAATAACTGCTATGAATGATGTGGGTGAGTGGGTTCATTCCAGTTGCACTACCTCATATTAATCTGCACATATTGGTCAAATATGTCTGTATAACCAACTAAAACCAGGTTACTTCTCCAAACAAGCTACTCGTTCAGCCGCTGAGAACCAACAGTACTGGGCAGAGAGTCAAGGAGCATAAGAAAGCAACATTCTGGCAACTAGAAGATTTCAGGAAGGTGTTTTTGTGCAAGTATGTTCAAACTGTTACCCACAAACACTTTGTATATAATAACAATGTACAGGATGCCTGCAGAACCAATATACACCCATACGACTAACGTCCTGACCGACTTCAGCCGTAAATACAACACAGCACAGATAAACAAACATTTGACTTGTCGCCACTAACAGAGAAATCATACATTCAGAAACAATACATGAAAATTCTGACGTAAAACTCAAAAAAGTAATAGTCACAATGTTCTTTCACTACAATGTACACTGCACTGCAAAAAAAACACTGAACTGGAAAATCTTTAAAAAAAATCACAGAAAAATCATCTTTACAGAATGTAAACAAAAAGCAAAGTCTCTTTACAACACAAATATCTCAATATGAAGTAACTAAAACCAACACTTCTTTTTTGCTCCCATTTCTCTCTAATGCAGCGATCCGAGGTCCCAAACACTCCCAGTATAAAGTAAAGAGCAGACAATGAGTTTCTTGCTCAAGTTTCACTTACGTGAAAACTACGTTTCTTACGTGGTCTCATCAAAGAGGCTGAGCAGGTTTTTGGGCTCAAAGCCGCTTCTCTGCTCGTTTTCGGCCAAGCTGCGGCACGAGCGGCTGGAGGCTGGGGAGTCCGAGAGGAGCTGTGGGTCCGCTGAGCGATTAGATGGGGTTGGAGATCCTAGCCGGATCGGGCTGAGGCTGGGCGAGCCCGGCAGTGTGTGTCTGGAGACGTTGGAGTGGATGCTGGAGGGAGTGTGTGTGAGGCTGCGGGTGGGAGTGTGTGAGAGGCTGTCGCAAGCGAGTGAGCTCGAGTTGGGCAGTGGGGTCGAAGTGCTTCCAAGAGATAACCTGGCCTGGATTCTGAAAGGATGATACAGACAGACAAACAATAAAATGACAGCATTATGTAACAATGCAAGCAGTACTAAGAATGGCTAAACAAGACTGGGACAGTTTGCCAAAAAATCTTGCCACCTTTTCCCTTCGGACACCTGGAGCTGTATTACAGAAGCAAAACTGAGCTTTATTTAGGAATCTTATCCTATCTTACAGCATCTTGTCTCATCTCAAATTGAGAAATCTTAACTCACTCGATCAAAGCAGACAATCAAATGTCATGTCAGTTACCTAGCAACCGACCACATGCGCACAGCTGAAACGTAAACACGTAGTGTGTCCCAATTCAGGGGCTGCGTCCCATCTCAAAGCCTCCTTAATATGCAGCCGAGAAATGTGTCCTTTTCCATTGCAATGACAGATCCAACAGCCAACATATACCGAGGTTCAACCAAAAATCTCATCAGTAACTGGCGGTAAAGCATATACTTGATCTAATACTTGAAAAAAATGAATAAATAAATACCGGTAAGTAAAATCAAAGATTCAGGCTCTGTCTTTAAAGAACTTAAAAAGAACTTGACCAGAGCGATGTTTGGTGGCACAGCTGTGAGGGCGGGAACAGCAGTGCTGTGGCGCTAACAGAAAATCCGCTGTAGAGCAGACCGTCTCATTTCAGTTCAGCCTTTGTGGGTCTAAGCAGCCTTTGAAGGACACGCCTTTGTATACCGCGTCCTTTGAAGGATCCAGCCCCTGAATTGGGACAGTGGTAATCAGAGTAATCAAGCTAGTTAGCCAGGCAGCTAATGTTAGCTACCATAACTGATGTACAAAAAAAAGGTCAAATGAAACTAAAGCACAATAAACTGAAAGTTAAGAATATTGTGTCAGTGCTTTGTGTTGTTTATCAGAGCGTCGCTGCTCCACAGTTTCAGTTTCATTTCCCAAACGCTTCAGCCGAGCGCGCTAACGTTATTTCTTCTAATAAACAGACACACGTTCAGCTCCGTCTCCTCATCATTCACCAAAACCAAATGAGATCGACCAACATTTGGGGCACAAGGAAAAATGTATACATTTGATTTTTATTTATTTACTATTTTTAGCACAACACGTTATGTTAAAGTTATAAATGAGGCATCAAGGTTCTGAGACATGACTGATCTCAAATCAACCCACAAAACAATCCAGTGTGCATGTTGTACCTGTGTGTGAATGTAGGAGAGTGTCGTAGGCCAAGTGTGTCCGGCAGAAACACAGGGTCGTCTGTAAGCGTGTCCGGCTCTGAGAGCATTGCACTGTGCTGCAGAGCACTAACATCACCCTCCCTCTCCCAGCTCTCTCTGGGGGGCGTGCAGGGTGTTGGCGAAGGACAGCGGGGAATAAAGGGCAGATTTAAGGAGGACAAGAAACTCCAGCCTGCAGAGAGGATGAACTGAGGAAGCAGAGAGAAAAAAAGAATATTGAGCATGTTTCCACTCGCTCCCAGGATGGAACTTGGAAGCTATTGGAAATGGCAATCTTTTATACCCAATTTGGCAAAAAAAACACAGATGATTGATTTGAATATAACTAATACAGCCACGTTCATTCTAGCAGCAGTAGTTTATGTTCATATATAAACATTTGCTAAATAAGCCTGTATCAACAAAATAAAACCAAGTTACTTCTCGAAATATAACTAAGTAAACATGTCATTCTCTCTATGAGAACTGGACAGAGCATTAAAAAGCTTAAGAAAGCAACAGTATCTCTGCAACAAGAATCTCTGCAACTGGCAGGTCAGTTTCAGGGGTGTGTTTTGGCTCAACAGTCCAGAAATATTTTGTATGAAAATAATAGAATTTGCAGGTGTATGAATAACCTCCCACAGAGGACCGAGAGCTGATTTTAGTTCCAGGAACCAGAGCAGATAACAGAAACTATTGGGATATACTTTGCTGTACCAAATGCAAACTTTACAGAGCTGTCTTATCTGCGATTTTTACAAACATGTGCAAAGAAGTTATTGTGGATACCAGCAGAGCGAGTGAGAAAGTACAACCAGTGATTTGCTCAACTATGCTGAGGAACACATTCAAAAAGAGTCAGAATCCATCCATCCATCCATTTTCTAAGCCGCTTCTCCGTCAGGGTCGCGGGGGGATGCCGGAGCCTAACTCAGCAGTCTTCGGGCGGAAGGCAGTATACACCCTGGACAGGTCGCCAGTCCATCACAGGGCAAGAGTCAGAATCATCAGCTCAAAATAATAATCAAAACAGCACTGACGGTGTTTTCACACTTAGTTTGTTTTAAAAGAACCGAAATGAGTTCTCTTAAAGTGAATTTGAACTGGAACCAACCAGCAAATGACCTCAGTTCTTTTTGTGTTCACAGTGTACGTATAAGGGCGTATTCACACTTGGGTCGTTTCAGCCTCTGAAGTGGACGCCGAGTCATGGTTTCACAGAACACGCCAAATGAACTCAGACCCTCTAAACAGCCCCAAAAACAAACAATTTGTAGTTTGTTTTGTATTCGGTTGATTTGTACATTGTAAAAACAAAACGGCCCCAGTCCACTTTAGCTTCGCTTTATGGTAAAGACCTCAAGGCTCAGTGTACAACAGCCAGTCTTCTGCACTTCAGCAGGTAAAAACAGACCAAGGATCATTTATAAGATTCTATTTAGGATAAAGTCTGTCTGTGATCTGTGACAAGACAGCAACCCTGATATATTAAAGCAATAAGATGCGATCATTTTTCCAATTTTGCGCAATGCACTTCGGCCAATTGTTTCAGTGTGGCCAATAAGAGAGCTGTGTGTGTCTGGTGGTTCCTCTTGGCACCTGAAAGGTTAGTTTTATCAGAGAACGCTGCCCACTTTGCGAGAGCTCCACTCACCTTGAGTGGCATGAAAGGGGTCTGTGATCTGAGGGAGTTTGAACAAGTCGTGGTCTGAGATTTCAAAGGACCAGAAAGAAAACTGAGTCCTCGTTAAAGTTCACTTACATTGTGAACGCAAAAAGAACTTAGGTAATTTGTAGTTGGTTCCCTTCCAGGTTCACTTTACCAGAACTCAGCTCGGTTCTTTTAAAACGAACTATATGTGAAAACACTAAGAGGACTCCATTTTCTTCCTTATCCTTTGAGATCTCAGACCACAACTCCATTAGAACTCAGACCCCCTCAGACTCATGGTGTGCACAGCGTTCACAATGTGGGCAGCATTCTCTGATAAATCTGACCTTTCGGCTGTCGAGAGGAACTACTAGACACACCTGCTGCTGTGTTATTGGCTGCACTGTAACGACTAGCCAAAGTGGATCAGGGAAAATTGGAAAACTTTCTCGGGCCGTTTAGAGGGAAACAGACTCAGACGCTGAAACGGCCCAAGTGTGAAAACACCCTGAGAAACAACTGAAAAAAGCTGAAAAAGTTCACATGAAACAATAAACAGGAATACAACTTCAGCCTCGACTTTCTCGTATTTCTGATTTAACCATCCAAATGTTGCATCATTGCTGCTGGTCATCTGGCCACAGCTCTGCAGAGCAGAGAGGGCGTGAAACAGAAGCTCGTTCAGGACACTTCAGTGATTCTTTAGCTACTCAAAAGTTTCTGGAACCTTAACAGAACAGCACCTGTTTGACAGAACCACAGACGCTCAACAACAGCAGAATCGCTCATCCTCACACACGTGGCCAGACGGTATTTACCTGTGTGAGGGTCAGTATGGACAGCCAGCTCTCACGGAGCCGCAGTGAAACCTGTCTTCTCCACCTGTGTTTGCGTACTGAAGGCAGAGCCAGAAGCTGCTGAACTGTAGCTCTGTCTCTAGGCTCCGGAGCCAGCATCAGCCTCAGAACGACCTGCAGGTCTGGAGACAGGCCTAAAACACACACACACACACACACACACACACACAAACACACACACACACACACACACACACACACACACACACACACACACACACACACACACACACACACACACACACACAAACAAGGAACACTCGGCTGGTGTTGACCAAACCTGGGAAGTTTCTATATAAATGGATCCATTAGAAATCAAAGGGCTAAAAACATTTTGAAAACTCATATCACATGACAGAAGGTGCAGTGTTAAGCAGTCTTGCAGGGTCACATGATTTTGTAACAAGAATACGATTTTGGTCTAAGGCTTGCGCTGTTTAGCAAAAAGCACTCTTACACCCAACATGGCAACAACAAACCTATTTGAACATAACTAATATGGCAACATTTGTTCTAGTAGCAGTAATTTATGTTTATATATACACATTTGCTAAATAAGCCTGTATTAAATAAAAGAGAGTGCATCACAATTTCCCTTAACATCAGTTTGTCTTGTCGTCAGGCACTCAGACAAGACGACAAGGCAGAGAGAATAACACACGTAACGAGTTTGGGCTAAAACTCCCAGACTTCCTCAGATCACATGACATAAACAGAGCTGAACTTACTAGACCTGTTTGTGCTTTTCTAAAAGCAAAAGTGTAAACTGGGGATTAATGTGCGCTGAGAAACACTGATATTACAGAGAAAGCCGGAAAAATATTTCACTACAAACTGGCAGCTGAGCTGAAACTGTAAAAAGAGTGTTTTGATGGTTGGATCAACATTATAACCATGACATCGGCTCTTACTGCCTGTTTTACATGCAGCTCCTCTGTCTCGGCTGTTCATGCGCATCTCTTCGCCTGTTTCTCTGCTCTTCTAGCTCTCTGATTGGCCGAATCAAAAATATCAAATGTGACAATATCAGAGAGTCTCGATCAAAGGGCTAAAGATTCACTCGTTCCTCCACTCACACGAATTTGTGCCGTCAGTCACTTCTGACCTGGAAAATCGCTTCAGATTGTGAAAATTTGTCACAAGGAGCAATCGGCCATAAAACCAGGCAGAAAATTATGTATTGTGAGCTCAGCCTAAGACTGCACCCCCTCTAAAACCCACTCCTAAAAAACACTGTTATTAGCTGACCAAAAGCCATGCATGTGCTAACAACAGGCTTGCTGTCTGTAAGACTGTTGTCGAGAGCTGCGCTGCTCCCCACTTCAAGCTCCACCTTCACAAGGTTTTGGACTGCAGTTAGCTTAAATAAATGCAATCAGGCAATCATGTAAGGCCACAGGACTAAAAACACATTTCAATGATTAACAATTAATAACACAATTCTGTCCAATATTAGGCATAGCCACTTAAACTCATTTAAACCACCAAAACACACTCAGTCACATTCTTCATAACTTTCCTATTTCATAAGCTACATTCAGAATCTGGGCGTCCTATGAGGCTATAACTCTTCTCTCCAGTCTAATAGATGGTGTCATTTTAAACCCTTATAATAAAAGAAGCTGAACTCAGTTTGTCTTTCTACTGAAAGTCGACCCATTTTTCCCCAAATCTGGGCTATAAACTATAAACAGACGGCGTCGCTTAAGTGATCTGCTCTGTAAACATTACTTTTATAAAATAAAACAGAGGGTCTGAGATTTTTGGCTTCCAGCTGTAAATTGTAAGCGTATAGTGATATGTATAGATCATAAAACACGTTCTGTTAATTTGAAGCTTTTACAAAAAAATTACATTTATTTCATGCAGTTACCGAATAATTTGCCTTACGATTTGGCTGTGTAAATTCAGAAGGAAAAACCAAAATATAACCCTGAGAATAAGAGATTAATCCATGGGTAAGAAACAGATCCATAAAGTTGCGGTACTTTGACAGACGATAAAGTTTCAGGATGTGACAAACATCTGATCAGTTCAATCTGCAAAACCAATAGCACTCCACATGATATACAAATTGCCCTTGCAACTCATAATGTTCGATGATAAACATATAGGAAATCTTTTCAAAAGAAATGAACTTTTTTTTATTTTTATTTTTTAATTACCATTAGTGAATTCTGATGGCAAGCAACCCTTCCTGAGCTGCTGCCAGCCTTCTCCTCCTTTAGGCACCTCAATATTACAGGACAACTCCAGGATGGACACTCCCAGGCTGCAGGTGAGAAAAGACAACAGAGAAGACACACCAGAACACTAATAAGTGTGGAGTCATAGAGAGGGGCTGTAATTTTGGCCACCGAGTATGTCCGGATGAAAATGCCCGAAACTGACACGATTTTTTTAGTTTAAAATATTAAAAATAATAATAATTCATTAAGAAAGTTTGTTCATTTATTGCTAATAATTTTTAATGAAATGGACCTACTAAAATCACCCATACACAACACTTTATAAATAATTTTACTATTAATAAGCCGTACTGTTAGGTCTTATAGTTAAAAAGCTGCTTCCTGTGCTCCCACAGATCAGTCAAAAACAGATCAATTAAACATGATTTACAAAAAGGAAAAAAGCTGAAAATTAAATACTGTTTTGTTTTTTTTGTTTTTTTCATGCTGGTTCATCAGTAGTATTTGATCAAGCTTTACCCAAAGGGAGTGAAAGTGGCTTCACTAACCTGAAGACATCTGCAGCAGGTCCGTATTCTCCCCTCAGCAGTTCAGGAGCCATGTATCGGGGGTCTCCCTCCTGTGCATCATCTTTCTCTCGCTTCTCTTTCTCCCTGCCCTCCACCTTCCCTTCCTCACTCTCCCCGGGCAGCTCCAGCAGGAGGCCAAAGTCGCCCAGTTTGAGGCGCCTGGAGCACGTGAGGAAAACGTTGGCAGGTTTGAGGTCCAGATGAGCGAAGCCCTGAGAGTGCAAGTGATCTAGAGCCAGGAGCAAGTCACACAGGTAATCCCACGCACACGCCTCACCTGGAACAAGATCAATGCAGGAGTCACGTGGAATATTAACAAACACTGCCAAATAAACATATCAAAGCTTAGAAAATAAATTAATAATGCAGGGAAAATACTTCAACTCTCATTAAATCATTTCATACTTCATACACTGTATACTGTCTGCAATAGGAAGTTATTTTGCAAGACAAATACCAAACACCGTTAGAAATGAAGGTTCTGTTCAGGTACATTTTTCATTCATCAAGGTACAAACAGTGTAAATGTTCCCTTAAAAGGTACTGCAGTGGTTTTAAGGGGAGATTGTGAACCTTAAATCAGTTTTTCCAGGTGAAAAGTTCGTATCTGTGCCTTTTCTTAACCGAATGTTTTAAAACACAACCGTAAAATAAAAGCCTGGAAATTAATGGAAGCCAATGGAACCAGAATTTTTTCCAAGTCATTTTGGTTAATTTCTTTTGGTCCATTCATCATATAATTAACAGACAATATAAAAGACAACAGACATTGTAGAACAACTTTTTTTTTTTTTTTTTTACACCTCAAAATATGGCTCTCATCCTTTACACATGACTGTGAGGATTGATGCTCAGGTAGGCGTAATTGATTTTAATAATTAAAATAACTTAGTTTTACTTTAATAAATAAATTGTAATCCATTTTTCAAGTGCAATATATCTGTAAACAGTAGAGACATAAAAATTGGCATTTCAATAGAATGACTCACTATACATTCTGTAGTACACACACACACACACACACACACACACACACACACACACACACACACACACACACACACACACACACACACACACACACAGTACTGTGCAAAGGCCTTAGGGACCCAAGGCACATTTTCAAAATCTATTTATTTGTGCAATTTGTGTTTATTTGCTTTGTTTATTTATAAACAAAACATATAGAATATGAATTAATAATTATATGATATATAAACAATAAATAGTGATTTTCTGGATGTTAGTGTGTTTGTTTAACCATTTCCAAGCCTCTCCTCGAGGAAGCCCAGTATTATATGTAGTTAAAAAGCAGCTCCTGGTTTGACCAATCAGTGCTTCAGTAAATTGTGCTCATGATGTCATTGATGATATTAACAAGTCTCTGTGGTGGCTGTGAAGGTGTCAAGGAAAAATATGGACCCAAGAAATATCATATTTTATTGTATTGCACTGTGTTTTGTAGTTTACATTATTGTTGAATGCACTGTGTATTGTAGTTTATTTTATTGTATTGTATTGTATGGCGCGGCGCTGCATGGCACAGAGTTCTGTGCTCAACTCTGTTCCTTTTTTCTGTGTATCTACACTGACTTTTGTATCTAGCAGTATCTGAGCTCAGGACTGTCTTTTTCTCTAACCTACTGGTAACTAGCAAAGATACTTTCTCTAGATAGACAAAGCACTTCTTGTAAGTCGCTCCGGATAAGAGCGTCTGCTAAATGCTGTAAATGTAAAATTCTTCTTACTTTTAATTGTTTTTATGTTCATTTGAATTATGAATATGACTTTATTCTAATGTATACTGTGATAAACTCACTGCTGAGGTCAACTGTTTAAACATTTGCTTAGATGCCTAAAACTTTCATACAGTACTGTATGTACATACATAGCTCAAACAAAAAAAAAAAAAAAAACACCCAAATAACACATCCTAGATCTAAATGAAAGAAATATTCTCATTGAATAATTTGTTCTGAACAAAGTTGAATGTGCTGGAACCAAAAAAAAAAAAAAAAAAAAATCACACTAAAATCATCAATGGAAATCAAATGTATTAACCAATGGAGGCCTGGATTTGGAGTCACACACAAAATAAGTGGAAAAACACACGACAGGCTGATCCAACTTTGATGTAATGTCCTTAAAACAAGTCAAAATGAGGCTCAGTATTGTTTGTGGCCTCCACGTGCCTGTATGACCTCCCTACAATGCCTGGGCATGCTCCTGATGAGGTGGCGGATGGTCTCCTGAGGGATCTCCTCCCAGACCTGGACTAAAGCATCTGCCAACTCCTGGACAGTCTGTGGTGCAATGTGGCGTTGATGGATGGAGTGAGACATGATGTCCCAGATGTGCTCAATCGGATTCAGGTCTGGGGAACGGGCGGCCCAGTCCATAGCTTCAATGCCTTCATCTTGCAGGAACTGCTGACACACCCCAGCCACATGAGGTCTAGCATTGTCCTGCATTAGGAGGAACCCAGGGCCAACCGCACCAGCATATGGTCTCACAAGGGGTCTGAGGATCTCATCTTGGTACCTAATGGCAGTCAGGCTACCTCTGGCAGCCCTCCAAAGAAATGCCACCCCACACCATTACTGACCCACTGCCAAACCAGTCATGCTGAAGGATGTTGCAGGCAGCAGATCGCTCTCCACGGCATCTCCAGACTCTGTCATGTCTGTCATGTGCTCAGTGTGAACCTGCATTCATCTGTGAAGAGCACAGGGCGCCAGTGGCGAATTAGCCAATCCTGGTGTTCTCTTGCAAACGCCAAGCGTCCTGCACGGTGTTGGGCTGTGAGCACAACCCCCATCCTCATGGACTTGGTTTCTAACTGTTTGTGCAGACACATGCACATTTGTGGCCTGCTAGAGGTCATTTTGCAGGGCTCTGGCAGAAGTAGCGGTCCTGCTGCTGGGTTGTTGCCCTCCTACGGCCTCCTCCACGTCTAATGGTGTACTGGCCTGTCTCCTGGTAGCGCCTCCAGCCTCTGGACACTATGCTGACAGACACAGCAAACCTTCTTGCCACAGCTCGCATTGATGTGCCAACCTGGATGAGCTGCACTACCTGAGCCACATGTGTGGGTTGTAGAGTCCATCTCATGCTACCACAAGTGTGAAAGCACCACCAACAATCAAAAGTGACCAAAACATCAACCAGAAAGCAGATAGGTACTGAGAAGTGGTCTGTGGTCCCCACCTGCAGAATCACTCCTTTATTGAGTGTGTCTTGCTAATTGCCAATAATTTCCACCTGTTGTCTATTCCATTTGCACAACAGCTGTGAAATTGATTGTCAATCAGTGTTGCTTCCTAAGTGGACAGTTCGATTTCACAGAAGTTTGATTTACTTGGAGTTATATTGTGTTGTTTAAGTGTTCCCTTTATTTTTTGAGCAGTGTGTGTATATTAAAATCTATAAAATTTATATATAAAAATATAAATATACACACATACATACACGTGTATATTATATATATATATATATATATATATATATATATATATATATATATATATATATATATAAATATACACAAACATACATACATACATACACACACACACACACACACACACACACATTATATATCCGTCTTAAAGGCAAACAAAACAGCCTGTTTATTTCCAAGGGATTAAGAGAGTTCATCAAAACAGGAATCATGTTTGTGGTCATAAGCCCACAGAAACTGTATGAGGGGATAAAAATCCAAGAAAAATGCAGGATATGGGCCTTTTAAATTATACGGAGAGAAGCGCCCATCACCACCACTGCAGCCCACCTGGGTTTGACGGTTGGTCCTCAGAGTGGAGCAGCAGGCTGGTGCAGCAGAGCTCAGTCTGAATGTACAGATGTCCTCCTTCCTCCCAGGCGGCACTGAAGCCCAGGATGTGTGGGTGCGGATGGAGACGCTCATGATTACGAGCCTCTTTGATGCTCCGGGACCGCTCGGCCTGACTCCGGAAACGCTGTACCGCGCGCTTCACAGCGTACTGCCGGCCATCCAGCAGACTCTTCACCTGACAGTGAGAAAACAGCTTAGTGGATGTAGTGAATTACAGCTTTAACAGCTGTAGTGCACGAGTAAGCAGAGAGTTACACAAAATGCGCATACTTTCAGTCTATGTTAAAGAATTTTTTTTATACAACACAAAACAATAAAACAAAAACGTACCATTACTTTTTTATGTTATACAGAGTAACCATTGATTCTATGACACCGTTTATAAAACAATTATACAAATTTCTAAAAAAAAAAAATCCAACATGAAATTTTATTGCTGATTCTTAGTTTACTTAAAGGGGCCATAAAATAGAAAACTGAACCTTTACACACATGGAAAATAAGCTGCAAAACAACTGTTTGAATTCACCATTTTCTTGATGCCACAAAAACAAGTACATTCACATACACACTACTCACAAAAAGTCAGGGATATGTGGCTTTCAGCTGTAATTTCAGGATGAACCTGAAATGCACTCTAACCTTTACAGGTGACCTTAATGTGACCTTCTCTTTCACTTTTGAATGTACATATCCAGCTGTTCAATGTTTCAGTACTTTTTGCACAACTTGCTGTTCTCCTACAAAGAGCTTAATGGCAAGGTGGTGGTGGTGGTGCTACAGTGTGGGCAGGTGTGTCTAGTCAATACAGAACCGCCCTACAGTGCGGTACAGTGACCCAGTGGCCCAAGACTACTGAATAACATCATTAATCCAGTCATTGTGCCTCTGCATGAACAACACAGGCATAATTTCATCTTCATGGACGATGATGCTCCAGCTCATCGAGGGTGCATCATTAGGGAACGGCTGCTGGAGACTGGGGTACCTCAAATTGAGTGGCCTGCACTTTCTCCAGAACTGAATACCATAGAAAACCTACGGGATCAGCTGAGTGGCCGTGTAGAGGCTCACCCCAGAACCTCAATGACCTGAGGGACACCCTTCAAGAAGAGTGGGATGCCACGCCTCAGCAGACAATGAGTCAACTTGTGAAGAGTATGAGGCGTCGTTGTCAAGCTGTAATTGAAGCTCAAGGGCACATGACAAGTTATTGAGACACTGACATTTTTTGTTGGGGTGTAAAAAACCAGTCAGAACAGAGCTCATTTACAAAAAACAGCCTTAAGCCGCATCAGACGGGATTCGTTTCCCAAGAGCTAATGCCAGTTTACAACAGGACGTCGGAAATGTTTATGACCAACTTGCATGGGATAAACTACTTCCAGTCACCACTGTGTATTCTTAAAAATTATTCTGAACCGGACCAAAACAAAGTGAATCAAACTGCTGTGATTGTTGTCTACATACACCGATCAGGCATAACATTATGAGCACTTCCTTTCCCCCTTTTACGCTGTTCTTCAGTGGTCAGGACCCCCATGGACCCTCACAGAGCAGGTACTATCTGGGTGGTGGATCATTCTCAGCACTGCAGTAACACTGATATGGTGGTGGTGTGTTAGTGTGTGTTGCGCTGGTACAAGTGGATCAGACACAGCAGTCCTAGCTGTCTCAGAGAAAACTCACCTTGTACACCTCCCCAAAGGAGCCTCTGCCAATCAGGCCCAGGTTGATGAAGCACTGGCTGAAGAAGGACTGCGGCCGGTCAGGGTCATACAGGGAGCGTGGCGGTGGGTTTTTGATCAGCGCACAGGACAGCGGGGTCCATGGGGCCCGGCGCTGGGGAAACACACGGCTCAGAGGGGGGTAGCCTTTGGACGGGGGCCGCGGGGGCAGGGAGCGCGAGAGTGGCCGCTGAGGAGACAGAGAGCTTGACGAGGCAGAAGAGGAGAAAGGAAGACGGCGCTTTTTCAGAGAGAACGACTGCTGGGCTTGGGAAAAGTGCGCCGGCACTGGCAGCGGAGTGCTGACCATTTCGACTTCCTGGACTGACGGACCCAGTGCTTCTCACTCGAATCCCATATACGACCTGAAATACATCACTGTCAAAATTACAATCAGTTCAATATCAGCCAAAAGGTTAAAGGTTTTCAAAGGTCTGCAGGGTTTAAAGGGCTCATATTATGGAAAAACACATTTTCTATGCCTTTTATAAAGTTTTATGTAATACATAAACATTGTTAAAAGTTTCAAAATTAATACCACAGACCATATATGGTGTTCAATCAACACATTTACACACAAATACCCATTTAGCCTACAGCAGTTTAGCCCAGACCATTCAATTCGAAGTGATGTGGAGTGGTTTACTTGAATGGAAGGAGTGGAAGATACGGGCAAAAAACAATTCAACGCTGTGCTTTTCATGGCTGTCAGGAAGTAAGCTGATCATTGCAGCCTTCCGAAGGATCCACACTACCAGAAAGCCGCTGTCTATGTTCAGTCATCACTCTATGTGTGCAGGCCATTAACTGCACTGGTGCATAGCAAAACATGAACCATGATTTTAAAGGGCCCATTTCACGGAAATGCCGATATTTGTGGAGAGCACTGCACATCCAATAGTTGGTCACTATCAGTCACACTGAAGTTATAAGGAGTTTTTCAGCACAGACTGGCACAACACAGGTCAGCCAATCAAAACAGACCTAATTTACATGCATCAGTCTTAAAGGCACAGCAACCAAAACAGCCTGTCTCATTAGAACACAAACGAGACTGGAAATTGTATTAACAACGAAATAAGCCTGTTTTTGGAAGGTTATAAAAGTGAGCCAAAAGTGAAAGAACACAAAAGAAATATGTAGGATATGGGTCAGAGTAGAAGCTTTAAAGCAGGATTTGGGTATGTTCAACTACTATTACGACTTTTAAACCTTCTATTCGACTCAGGCCAGCCTGAAAGTAAGTAAGCGAAACTGAGCTGACGTTAGCTACCAAGCTAACCTGACAAGAAGACACCAAATACCGGGCTAGTTTTCTCTCGTTAAACAGTAAAATAAATGGTATTTAAGACGATGTGTGATAAAATAAGTCATTTACCTCACAACCAGTGTTTTTACTCAACTCTGCTGTAAGTACTGTAACGGACTACCGTAACGTTCACACATCTGACACAACCTGCGAGGCTACTCGCTTCGAATTTTTCCCGTTCCACCTTAAATGGTGCAGCAGTTCCATTTCGGCGCCGCAGCCTGAGTAGTCAGAACGTAACTGCCGCACCATTTAAGGTGGAACGGGAAAGGTCGAACTTCAGCTTCGTACAAACACACCCGTTGTCAGCAACTGAAATAACTCTCCTGACAGGTTCAAACTCAGTTTCAACGCCACGGATATCGAGTCATAACCTTTTCAGTGAGTTTCAAGCGAAGTTTTATGGTTAAATTGCTCCTATATTTCGTTTCATTGCACAAGTAAAAACTCACCGTTTTTCCCGTCTTTTCAAAAATCTTCGCCACGCGCCAAAACAGACGATGACGTGAGGAGACGTGGTGCGTAAGTGACGCAATGACGCACGGTGCGTACGCTCACGGATGTAAGACGTAACGTAAACGTCGTCTGTTAGATACACTGTATTTCCAAAAGTATTCACTCCCCCATCCAAATCATTGAATTCAGATGTTCCAATCACTTTCATGGCCACATGTGTGTACCTAGGCCTGCAGACTGCTTCTACAAACATTAGTGAAAGAATGGGTTGCTCTCAGGAGCTCAGTGAATTCCAGCGTGGTACCCTGATCAGACACCGCCTGTACAGCAAGTCCAGTCGTGAAATTTCCACACTACTAAATATTCCATAGTCAACTGTCAGTGGGATTATAACAAAGTGGAAGCGATTGGGAACGACAGCAACTCAGCCACAAAGTGGTCGGCCACGCAAAATGACAGAGCGGGATCAGCAGATGCTGAGGCTCATAGTACACAGGGGTCACCAACTTTCTGCAGTGTCAATCGCTACAGACCTCCAAACTTCATGTGGCCTTCAGATCAGCTCAAGAACAGTGTAGAGAGCTTCATGGAATGGGTTTCCATGGCTGAGCAGCTGCATCCAAGCCTTACATCACGAAGCTCAATGCAAAGCATGGAATGCAGTGGTGTAAAGCACCGCCACTGGACTCTAGAGCAGTGGAGACATGTTCTCTGGAGTGACAAATCACGCTTCTCCATCTGGCAATCCGATGGATGAATCTGGGTTTGGCGGTTACCAGGAGAATGGTACTTGTCTGACTTCATTGTGCCAAGTGTAAAGTTTGGTGGATGGGGGGATTATGGTGTGGTGCTGTTCAGGAATTGGGCTCGGCCCGTTAGTTCCAGTGAAAGGAACACTCAATGCTTCAGCACCAAGAGATTTTGGACAACTTCATGCTCCCAACTTTGTGGGAACAGCTTGGGGATGGCCCCTGTTCCAAAAGGACTGTGCATCACTGCACAAAGCAAGGTCCATAAAGACATGGATGAGTGAGTTTGGTGTAAAAGAACTTGACTGGCCTGCACAGAGTCCTGACCTTGACCCGACAGAACACCTTTAGGATGAATTAGAGCGGAGACTGTGAGCCAGGCCTTCTCGTCCAACATCAGTGCCTAACCTCACAAATGTGCCCCTGGAAGAACGGTCAAACATTCCCATAAACACATTCCTAACCCTTGGGGAAAGCCTTCCCAGAAGACCTGAAGAAGTTGTAACTGCAAAGGGTGGGCCGAGATCATATTAAATCCTATGGATTAAGAATGGGATGTCACTCAATTTCATATGCGTGAGAAGCCAGATGAGCGTCTGTGGAGTGTCCAGATGTGCAAGATGCATGATAGGGGCTACAGAAAGCGCAGTATATAGTAAGGTGTGCAGATGGATATAATAAACCTGTGATTTAACATGAGATTCAGATTCTGTCCCCACCTCTCCTCTTCCCTCTTCTCCTTCCGTCCCCAAGGAAAAGTTGAAGAGCCTGATGGCTCTGGGGACAAAGGATCTCGTGAATCGGTCAACTGAGCAGTGACAGCAACCTGCCGCTAAACATGCTCCTCCTGTCCATGATGGTGTGCAGCAGGTGGCCATCCTCCTCCATAATGGAGAGCAGTTTGTGCAGCTGTCCTTCTCTCAGCCACCTTAACCACAGAGTCCAGTTCCACACCAACCACTGGCCCCGCCTGCCTGACTGGCTTGTCATCTCACCTCTCTTTTATCATGCTTCCTTTCATGATATGTTCACAGATATTATGTATTATGTATATTATTTTATTTCTGAAGACTGATCTACGCTGGCCAACGCATGTTTGGTGTCAGATATTCCACCTGAACATTAAAAACACATTGAATACTGAAAAACAATAGTAGTACTACAAACAAAAACAAGAATTATAACACATTTGAAGCTTTAACGATATGTATGTAAATATGACAATAGAATTTTATCATGCAATACACTGTGTGTATCTGTGTAGTGACTATAAACTTCAGCTGAATATGATCTAAGAAGTTTAGGTTCATGGAATTCCACTGTTTGCAGGCATGTAAGATTTCAGGTCTCACCAGTAGGAATTCATGACCTTTTCTGATTCATTTTTATAGAGGGAATAAATTTTGCTTAATGAATTCTATGTTAACGTTGTCATTTATTTTCCAAGAGTAAAAATGTACAACAGCCAAAACGTCAGAATTCAGTGTTCACCTGTGCGCCGCTTTCTAGCAAACAACATTTAGAATTTAAAACATGCAATGATTCGAATTTCAGCACTGAAAGCTAAATTCCCATGTTCACATATAATCCATACTACTGAAAAGCATAACTTCCATTAAATTTAATAGGGGACAAGTTATGACTTCTTAAATGATTCATATAAGTAAAAGTTTAATTTGGATATGTCCAATTAAATTTTCTATTTGAATAAAATCAAACGGTTCTGTGCTTAAAGGGGAACTCCACTACACTGCCGATTCTCAAAATTTCTAAATCGGTGTTTGAGATGTAAATTCAGAGTGGTTTGGTCTGAAGCGGTTGATTGTAGAGACTTTGATCTCTTTACAGTGGTGGGGATGGGAACCAGGGGTCACCATGACTACAACACAGATATAGACGTTTTAGTCACTATCCAGTGAACTCACCAGTGAAGCTACACGAGTCTTCTTCTTCTATTTAATGTTGATGATGGGAAAAATCAATCAAAAAAAAATTATTCAGGGGACTATTTTCGTTTGCAATGCCCTGCATGTTCCCCTCTGCCATGAATGGATTAAGTAACCCTTATTAGTCCCACAACAGGGAAACTTGACTTCTGCGTTTAACCCATCTGTGCAGTGAAACACCACATGCACACTAGTGAGCACACACACACACAGTGAGCAGCCCAGGCATCCACAGCACCCGGGGAGCAGTTAGGGGTTAGGTGTCTTGCTCAAGGACACCTCAGTCATGTACTGTCGGTGCTGAGGATCAAACCAGCGACCTTCCGGTCACAGGGCCGGTTCCCTAACCTCCGCCAAAACGGACGTGTGGTTCTTATCACCACTACTGTGAACAATTCTGACTCTCTCGTTTCTCTAGAACGGAGGATTTCACACCAAACCACTCGGAACGGCTCTGTTTACATCTTAATCATTTCATCATGTTGAAATTTGATAAAATTGGTGGAGTTCCCCTTTAATGCTGCCTTACCTCCGCCCTCCCCCCCTCGGGTGCGTAAGTGACGCTCGCTGTACGTAAGTTGCGCAGCTCTGTGGGTGGAGAAGCGGAGCAGCATAAACTTCAGCTATGGTGAGTAATGACAATCACCAAAACCGAGGAAACCCGCCGATAAAAGTGGAGGCGTTTAAATTCAGCCGTTTTCCAGAGTCGATTAACATTCGGGACAAATCTCCGGCAAATATTGCTCTAAGACCGTGTGATATTCCGGGAACACAGACAGGCGTTTTGGTGGTTTACTTAGCCAGCAGGATTAGCTTAGCTTAGCCTAGCCGCTAATTAGCAATAGCTCCGCGTCAGCGTCAGTTGTTAATGACGCTGCTAACAGACTCGCTCGAATTACTTTGACGGTAACCGAGGCATTTTACCATCAATTAGCCACGTTTTCTAAACATAAAAGGGGATATTATTAAAAAATGTTAGTATTAAACGCATTACGTTCGACTAGGCTGAAGCTGGCTTCCTCTTCTTCAGCGTCTCGTTCGAATCTTCCCGTTCCACCTTAAATGGTGCAGCAGTTACATTATTTAGCAGTTACGCATGAGTGGAACTACTGCACCATTTAAGGTGGAACGGGAAATTTCGAACGAGAAGTTGGTGTTTTCGCTTTAAGTTGTCTTCGTTTCAGTTTCGTAGTGCAGTAACATTATTTCTTTTAATGGAAATGAACGTTAAGTCCTGTCTCAACAAGAAATGACTGTTAAGAAAAGTAATAATAGATATATAAATATATAGATTTATAGCCTGTGAGGAATGTAAGGTGAGCTGTTAATCATAGTAAATCGCGTTAGGGAAGATATTAAACGACCCACATACTGCATTTGATTTTTTTTTGTGGGTTTATGCATCAGAAAAAGCAACTAGTATTTCATTTTTGCATTTTGTGGCCACTGTTTGTCCTTCAGAATCAAAGGGGAGTTCCATCGATTTCCCAGAATTTCTGTATAATTCGCTTGTGGAGATGTAAACAGTCACTCAGAGTGGTTTGATGTGAAATGGTTCATTTAGAGAAGCTTGCAGTGGTGGTGATGGGAACCAGGAGTCCCAATGTTTACAATGCATATATAGCTATTTTGCCTTGGAGCACCCTACGTGTATCCCTCCACCATAAAGGGATTAAGAGGTGTTTTATACCAGAACTTTATCACAAACTGCTGTAAAACATCAGGTGTTTATAACCATGTAATAACATTCTGTGAGGGAGCTTTTAGAGGTGGACGTCTGGTTCCTATTACCACTGTGAACAGTTCTGACTAAGTTTCTTTTGAACAGAGCATTTCGCACCAAACCACTGAATGATTGTGCTGACGTGTCGCTCATTTAATTGTGCGTAATTTTTTAAAATGCTGTCCCTTTACGACTGATGTATGAACGTCTAAGCTGGATTTCTTTATGGTAAAAATGAACAGGATTTAACAGGAATTAGCAAGCTTTTTTAGGTGTGATAGTGAAGTTAGATAGCTAGATAGACAGACAGATGATTGATCTTTATTGATTCCGGTGGGCAATTGCGGTGTTTCGGTAGCAAGACATAATTGCACATAAACTTACATAAACTATGCAGAAAAATAGAAATAAATCTAGACATAAGTTGAAGTACAAGAGAAATAAAGTATTAAAGTATATCTTTACATATTCACATGGCATATGTAGTTGCATAAGTTGCACTGGCAGCAGTAAAGCACGGTATCTGATGTTATTACATAGTTTTGTTGAAGTTTTATCGTAGACTTCCATGTAGCGTCACTTCACGTCACAGATCTAGCAGTTTTCGAATTTTGACTTCTTAAAGGGAAATTCCACTAATATTTCAAAATGTATAAACCATTTTGATGGAAATGGCCATTGACAGTGATTTGATGTGAAGGGATGCGCTGAAGAGAAACCTACCAACTCGGACTTCCGTGAAACAGGTGGTGATGGCAACACGCTTATAGCCATTTTATTTACTTTTCAGAAAACCTGTATGTGTTTCTTGTGTTCTTACATGAAGTGTTTAGTAATATAAAAAAGTTCTTTGAGAATGGATTTGCTGTATAATGCCCTGTTAGTCTCTCCACCACGTATAGGTTTGGAAAAAGCATTTTAGGCCAAAACTATCAGTAAACAATGTTTAAGGCATTACGCAACATATTTGCAAACCATTGTGTGAGAGAACTTTGAGAGTCATTAAACTCTAGGGATGTGGGACTGAACAATACATTTCTATTTCATTAAATTAAATGAGAGAGAGAAATTTGGTTTTCCATGATATGGACTTGATCAGATCAGTATGTTTAAGTAAATTCAGCACCGCTCAGGCTGTTCACCCTTTTCTAATTCGTTTACCTGCAGCAGTTTATGCAAACCTAAGGCTGGCTGTGTTTACATGCAAAGATTTTCACCAATCTGATTAAATAGATTCTGATTATAGATTGAGACTGAGGTGTTTATTCTCACTCTACTCACTACAAGTAATCATATCCAGAATGACGTGCATGCGTCGAGAACCCAGGCCTGATAGTTTTCAGGCGCCACGCCGGAATTCCGGCGTACCGACGTGTCTGCAAGGGGGAAAAAAAGGTTCGCCTAGTGCAGGGGTCGGCAATCTTTTTGACTCAGAGAGCCATAAAAGCAAAATAATTGGAAATTTATTTCAGTGAGAGCCAGACATGTCAGTCAAGCGAACCGAAACTAAATTTTTTAAGTCTCAAAAATAATAGACGTTAATTAAATTAATTATTTTCAAAAGCTGAGCCGCATCAGAGGGATCAAAGAGCTTGCCGACCCCTGGCCTCGTGATCTGACCATAGGATCTGACATGCGCTGACATGCGCAGGTTTCACTGTAACCAACACCAAGGCCTAGCCTACTAGCCATTAAGCCAGTCAGAAACAGGGCGGGGCTTTGACCAAACAAATTGATAGATTCAGTAGGAAATCCCGGGAAATACAGGTGCAAATTTTTTTCCACTGTTAACGCGAAACGTATAAACTATATTAAGCCTATATTAAGGGGAAAATGGAACTGTTTCAAAATATTTAAAATAAATGGTGCATAGTTTGCTATTATATTTTTAAAAGAAATGAATGTGTCCTTGTTCATGTCATTTAGTCATTGGTTAGGCTACTAATCAATTCCTAGTTTACGTTGGAATATTGTTATTGCCACCTGCTGACCGTTCTTGGTATGGCTGTAGTATCTGTAGTCTCCTATGCTATAGAAGCAATAAGGTATGTGACTAGTTCAAAACAGGTATGGATTCCTGAACAGGCCTGCTAGTCCCAAGAGTTCTGGTAATCTGCACAAGCTTCTGAAATATAGGCTTATATTGGGTTTGTTTATCTCATGTCTGAATGTTGTTCATGTATTTCAACAAAATTCAACACAATCTATCATTGAAGGGACTAATTCAAAAGCAGAAATTCTTTGACAGTAATGAAGATCAGGGTTATACATAGACATATATCTGCGCCCAGGGGCCAACAAGTTATGTGTTAAGTGTGTCGCATACATAGCACCCCCACCCTGCTCACCTCCTGAGCAGAGAAAAAAAGTTCAGGCTCAGGAATTTTTCCCACTATCACCCCTGAGAACCACTTGGTGTAGACGTTACCATGGCAACCATCATCAAGTGAGGCCAGTCAGTGTGAGATGAGCAGCAGTGAGCAGTGCTTGTGTTATTACTTACTTTAAAATGACGTCAGACTCAGGAAAACGTCCTTCACATGTACTTATTAAAGAAGGAAAAGAGAAAGACGTCGTGTTCTGAGACACAAGCTGGACGTCCGTCCTGCCGCCGTCTTTTAAAGATCAGAGCATAAACTTTGTCTCCTCTGCAGACCAGTTTGTACTTCGCCGTGTTGAACGGTATAAACTTTCACTACGATGCGACACATGTGCAGAAGGGACTTAAACTTTCTGATAGGGAATGTAATTGGATACAGGCGTTTACACGGATATTATTCTTCTATTTAACGGATTATTTACATATTTCATTTGTATAGAAATTGGATTCTGAAAGTTATTAGTTGGATTAGTAATGGATTATTAGGCTGCATGTTAACATATTGATAGTCGTTTCTAGAAAGAGCACATATAGGTATATATGTCTGTGTCATTCCTCCAAGCAATTCTGAGTAACAAGCTGGACTGTGGCTTCATCAGAGCGCTGTGCTCCAAACTAGACCCAAGTACAGTGATAGCTTATCAGTTTACCTCGTTGGGAACGTTACAGGGTTATTGTGGATGTACAGCATATAGTTCACAAGCTATGATAAGAAACTGCGATAAGAGTATTTAAAACCGACGTAACGGTCTCCCTTTCTCACTCCAGGACGTGTTTTTAATGATAAGGCGTCACAAGACGACAATCTTCACCGACGCCAAAGAGTCCACTACCGTTTATGAGTTAAAGCGCATCGTCGAGGGGATCCTGAAGAGGCCGCCTGAAGACCAGAGGCTTTACAAGGTATGCAATGGTTCTTCACTGGGAAAATGTTCTAAATGACCTAGCACACTCAGCGTTCTTTTCACTGCTACTGGTGTGAATTTGGATTCGTAGCGTACACATTAGTAGCTCTCTCTTAATGTAGCGTTTTCTCTTAATGTAGATTATGAAAGTCTCCGGGAACAATGTGTAAGGTATTAAAAGCACTTGAATGATGCTAAGTGTTCTATTTTACATCCAGGAAAGTTAGGAGGAGAAAAAAAATCAAGATAGAAATATAAAACATGGCTTATCTGAGCTTAATCTGAGAAGCGTCAAGGTGTGGTCCTAATATTCTAATGAGCTCATGCGATGGACTGAGGGCTGTCATACACTTCTAGTCTTCTATACCACTAAAGCAGAGCACAACAGCATGAGCAAAGTTGGGAGAAATGAGCGAAGCCATTTATTACAGTTATTCATTATGGCCCACTCCTTATGCTTCAGTGATGTCAAGCTGAAGTCAGCTGTTCGTCAGCTTCTTGTTTGAATTTTCCACGTTCCACCTGAAATGGAGCAGCAGTTATATTCTGGTGCCTCAGGCGTCAGAACTGCTGGACTGTTTCAGGTGTAATGAGGAAATTAGCTAGCTAGCTACTGAAACATCAGCATACTACTAATGAAGAAACAGGCTATAATACATTGAAACAGCACTAAACCAAGACAATACAGTGGTTATCGGAATTTTTAACAGAGAAAATTCTCATATTTGTGGGTTTCTTTGGTCTCTTGTTCAGCCGTCTTGCCGGATTTTCTTTTTTCTTATAACTCTCTGTTTAGAGTCTCTGAAAAACCTCCGTTTGGAGGGCCGTGTAGCCCCAACACATTGCCCTACCCTTCTATCTCAGTAGTTTGAGACACCCTACCCCCTAGGCTGGAGTTGAAGTCATGTCTTCATATAGATGACAGATTTGTGTTTGTGCCAGTATGAACAGCAAAAACCCACTGAATTGGACAGTTTTGGTTCTGTTTGGGTCACTTTATTGGGTGCTGAATTCTGCTACACATATGATCATGCATTTTTTTTTTTTTTTTTTTTTTTTTTTTTTTTTGGGTCAGTCCAATTCGCATTCATCAAAATTCCAGGCTGACGGGAATAAACTTCCTGCAGTGTCAACAGATGCGTGTTACTATGGTTCTGGTCCTTGTATTTTATTTTAGAGGACAAGTGAGAACAACAGGCGGTGTAAGTAGAAACATGACTCAGTCTAATGGAAGAAATCAACTGAATAGCAAAATCACATGTACTTAATGGATGTTTTGGGTGGGAAATAGTCTTCATTCTTGTATCTTGAGGACTGTTTGTTCTCCAGATTTAAACTTGCCGTGATGCTGATTTGTTGCAGCTGGTGTGTTGCACTGCAGATCGTGCTTCCAAAAATACTTGTCAGCTCCATCTTGTGGAATAAGAAGGCAATGTACTTTGGTCTTCTGTTATTCCGTTAGTTTACCAAAGGGTATATGTTCTGTTGGTTGTTTTCTGCCACCCATATTGTGCCTATTATCCAGTAAGATGCTATTTGACAGCTGGTACCACTGTACAGTGCTATTGTACCCATTCAGAAGCTTGGCACCTTGGCCTCATTGTGTTCCCTGTGTGTGCGTTTCAGGATGAGCAGCTGCTAGAAGACAGTAAAACACTGGGAGACTCCGGTTTCACCAACCAAACAGCCAGACCACAGGCTCCAGCTACAGTAGGATTAGCCTTCCGCATCAGCGGTATGTCTCAGCTACAGCAGTGCTGACAACTGTACACTCCACCTTCTTCCTCCTGCCTTTGAGTGATCATGTCAGATTGGCACAGTTTACCATGCCTAATTGTAATAATTTAGGTTATACAGTTACACCAAAAGACTCAGTACAAATATTCACTAAATTACAAGTGTTATGCAATGAGTCCGTATTAATTGATATGTAATCCTTATTTTTGGGTACCAGTAATTCAGCTTGCCTGGCTATAATTCTTACAGTTCCATAAAAATAAATGATTGAAGAAGTATACTGGCACTGAAATTCTTAAGTCATGATACATGCCACAAGAAATCATGATGTATTAAATGACAGACTAGATTGAATGTTAACATTTGGTCCGTTCATCCTTGTATACATGAAAAATCTGGTTGCTAAGAAGTCAAAACAAAACTTTTCAGGAAGTGTACACTGAGAACTGTAATCTGAACAGTTACTATCCCAGCAAAGCCACTATTGTTTGGTTAAGAGGTTGGCTATTGTTCCCTTTAATTCCCTCTTTATTTGTAGACTTTTATTCTTAAACACTTGTCCTGCAAGCATATTATTTAGATATAATTAATTTGTTTTAATATGTAGGGCTACACATTATTCAGTAACTACTAGGACTGCACAATATGTACAAAGTTGTGCTTCTGTGTTTATATTGATGCATGCAATGTCTGTAATACATCTTCCAGTGTATTAAATCCACTTTGAGGAATCAGTCATGTACATGGCTAGATTTCCATACATTGCTGTAAGAAAAATAATTGGCTTTGCATGATGATGGAATCCTATCAGTATTGTCATCTTGATATTTGATGACTTGATTTATTTATTCTACTCCAGAAGAGCAGAATGTTCAGGTGATGGTGGGCTTATACACTAAAATGTCTACATCTTATTCATTTCACTGCATTCTTAGCCCTACAGAAATAATGTTCTTGAAAAATTGGAAAAGATCAAGTGATGTATTTTCAGCGTTTTTGATTTATTTGGTTGCAAAGAGTGCATAGTTAGACCTGATATACCACATACTCGGGTCTAATTATGCTCTCGTTGTAATCAAATATGCAGCTGGGAAGTGTTTTTAAGTACTGACAATATCCACAATATGCTCAGAAAAGCATATTGTGACATGGTATGAAATAGGTTTTCACGATGATGGTATATTGCCCAGCCCTACTCCTGTATTGTGCCTCCTTCAAAAAGCAGTTTGGGCTGAAACACTTCTTATAGCTCCAGCATGAGTGGGTGGGGCTGTAGTAGGCTAAATAGGCAGATATACACTCACCGGCCACTTTATTAGGTACACTGTTCACTTGCTTGTTAACACAAATAGCTAATCAGCCAATCACATGGCTGCAACTCAATGCATTTAGGCATGTAGAGGTGGTCAAAACAACTTGCTGAAGTGCAAACCGAGCATCAGAATGGGGAAGAAAGGTGATTTAAGTGACTAAGTGTGCTGGTTGTTTACATACACCGATCAGACATAACGTTATGACTACACTCATTGTCCATTTTATCAGCTCCACTTACTGTATAGCTGCACTTTGTAGTTCTACAGTTACAGACTGTAGTCCATCTGTTTCTCTGATACTTTGTTGGCCCCCCTTTTACCCTGTTCTTCAGTGGTTGGGAGCCTCATGGACCCTCACAGAGCAGGTACTATTTGGGTGGTGGGTCATTCTCAGCACTGCAGTAACACTGACAGGGTGGTGTGTTAGTGTGTGTTGCGCTGGTCTGAGTGGATCAGTGCTGCTGGAGTTTTTAAACACCTCAGTGTCACTGCTGGACTGAGAATAGTCCACCAGCCAAAAATATCCAGCCAGCAGTGTCCTGTGGGTAGCATCCTGTGACCTCTGATGAAAGACTAGAGGGTGATTAGCTCATACTGTGCAGCAGTCTCGTCTCTGACTTTACATCTACAACATGGACTGACGGTAGGAGCGTCTAGTGGAGTGGACAGTGAGTGGACACAGCACTGCTATGTTTGATCTACTCGCACCAGCACAACCACCACGTCAGTGTTACTAAAAGGGGGCTAACAAAGTATCAGAGAAACAGATGGACTACAGTCTGTAACTAGAACTACAAAGTGCATCTATATAGTAAGTGGAACTGATAAGATGGACAATGAGCAGGTTGGCAAACAAGGAGGGGGTCATAATGTTATGCCTGATCGCCGTATGTTAACATTGTGTAATATCTTACTACGTTAAGCTACTATATAAAGAGTAGTTCAGAGGAAAAAAACTTTTAAGTCCATGTTACTCAGTCCTGGTTTCAGAGATGCCTTGCTTATTTTATTAATATATGGTTGTTCTCTTTCTCTCTTCTTCTCTGTAGATGATGCGTTTGAGCCCCTGCAGGTGGAGCCATTCTCCAACCCTCCAGAGCTTCCTGACGTCATGAAGCCTCAGGACTCTGGCAGCACGGCCAACGAGCAGTCGGTGCAGTAAGAGGGGACGGAAGAGAGGGATGAGTGGAGGAAAAGAGGAGGAGAGGAACCGAGTGCTCTGTTACACAAAAGGGTCCAATACACCCGGACTGAGTACTTAAAGGGGTTTAGGGGTTTAATAAAACCAAACGGGACATATTGTCACTCACAGTCGAACTGAACTGAATCCGCCACTCCTCAGTGTGTGCACACAAACCTACACAAAGAAATCCAATGTAATGTTATATAGACCTTGTAATTTACTCATTCAGGACTGAGGCTCATTTCAATCTCACTGACTTCCAGCGCACTGGCTCCACTGACTGACCTCGTTTTCTTTCAGCTGAACAACACTGGGCTTCTTTAGCATGTAGCTGTCCATCTAAAAGGCTGCTGTCACCATTTGTGTTGTTAGTTTACTTTAAAAGAAAAAACAATAGAAGAAAAGGACGAGAAAAAGCGCTCGACTCTTACACTTTTGTGCTTTGACATGTTCTTTTACTTGGGCCACAGAGCAGTTTCCAGGTTGTGGATATGCTCAAGAATTTACATTTGAATTTGTGTGTGTTTTTTTTTTTTTTTGTTTGTTTTTTTTTTGGGGATAGTTTTTCACTTTGGCTTTGCCCATTTTATATATCTCAGTCTAGCCCTAAACAGATCAGTAGTGCATTATCTAATTTATCCTTTTTTTTTTTCTTTTCTTTTTTTTTTATTAATTTAAGCATTTAGGAAACGACCCTTTTAGGCAGTTATATTAAATCATAATTTTACACAATTCAAGTTCACATTTCCTTGTTTATTTCTGGTAGTGTTTCTAGTTAGTGTTTGACTGCATTTCATGATCCAACTCACATTTAAAGATGAAAATTTTAATGTACAAAAAAACAAACAGGCAACTTTTCAGGTTTCTAGATGACTGTTACTGCTGTTTTTAGCTGTGCGATATACTCTCATCCATTTTCATAGACAAAATCATGTCAGTGTCACAAACCTCTGTCTGAGGCTACTTAAGACGGAATTACACTGATATTTCAAACGCTGCATAATTAAACACTGAAGAATCGGTCATTCAGAGTGTTTTGTTGTGAAAGGTAGTGTCCTAGAGAAACTTGCTGAGTCAGAGTTGCTCATGATAGTGGTAATAGGAACCAGACGTCTGAAGAGTTTAATTACTGTCGGGTTTTGTTTCCCAGACAGGGATCAACTCTAGTTCAGGATGGGCTTCACTGAAGAATCTCAATTCAGAATGCAGTGTAATGTAGTGCTAAGCTTATCCTGACCCAAGATCCCCACTTCAGTGAAAGGTTTTGGTGTAGAGTGGTTATGTATATGCTGCCTGATGTCTGAAACATGATTTCATGATAGTCTTGAGAAGTTTTTGGCTTAAATGTTTTTTTTGTTTGTTTTCTTTTATGGTAGACAGGAATACGCAGGGGGTTGTGAAGCTAAAGAGTCCCCAAAGACTTTTTCTTTCCCTAATTTACTGCTATTTACAATCTATATTACATATAAAACTCCACATAAGACACTTGTTGGTTCACTGGCTGTGTAAGAGAGCGAATAAACCGGCGCTATAGACATGGTGACCCCTGGTTCCATTCACCACCACTGTAAAGACATCTCAGCCTCTAGGTTTCCATGCAATGAACCATTTCACGTCAAACCAGTCAGAATGACTGTTTACATCACATTTTGTTAAAGTTCCCTTTTTGTAACTCAGTTTGAGGCAAATGTGAGATTCAGGAAGCAGCTTGGTAAATATTGGTGGACTGTAAGCTTCCAATACTTGTTAGCCACATTAGCCTTATTGCTCGAGTGACAAACTTCTGACACCAAACGTGTCTTGATGAGGTGGGGGTGGATTTTTTTTTTTTTTTTTTTTTTTTCCTTTCCACATTTCCTTTAAAGGTTATGTTTTGCATATTAAGAACATAATTGTACAGTTAACTGGGAAGCCCTGTTTTACAGCTTGTATTCATTTGCTATATTAGGACATAAACAATGGGACAAGTCTGTATTATAGACTTTGCTTGTACTCTTTGTGACTGGAGGCCAAAGAGGTTTTATGAAGACAAGTAAAGGAGGCCAGGTTGAGTATTGTAAATAAAATTAAATCAGTTCCAGTAGGGTTCTCCAAATCACCCTCTGTAACTAGTGCTTCAGTGAGAGCGAATGGGTGTGTAAACCCAGAAAATGAAATGATTGAAGAAATCCTTTCATTTGAGGAGACCATGGTCCAGTAGGTCAGCCCAGACAGCAGATATGTGGCGAAGACCACAGGCACAAACTTTCCCTTGTAAACTGTATAATACATTATATTAGAAGTGAGATGTACAGGTCAGAAGCCGCCAGCTGTTGGTTGGCTCTGTGATCCAGTGCATTGTAGTGAACATGAAACACTGAAGTTAAATGGTAGATTGTCTGCTTTAATTCAAGGGTTTGTACATCTATTCTGGGGTGAATCATGTAGGAATGCTTGGTAAGGGTGGGTGATACTGCAAAAATATGAACATTATGATGTATTTTCATACACTGATCTGCAATAGCATTAAAACCACCTCATTGTTTCTACACTGTCCATTTTATCAGCTCTGATGACCATAGAGGAGCACTTTGTAGTTCTACAGTTACAGACTGGTCCATCTGTTTCTCTGCATGCTTTGTTACCCTGTTCTTCAGTGGTCAGGACCCCAGGGTGGTGGTGTGTTAGTGTGTGTTGAGCTGGTACGAGTGGATCAAACACAGCAGTGCTGCTGGAGTTTTGAAACACTGTCCACTCACTGTCCACTCCTGCCTTGTCAGTCCACCTTGTAGATGTAAAGTCAGAGACGATAGCTCGTCTGCTGCTGCACAGTTTGTGTTGGTCGTCGTCTAGTCCTTCATCAGTGGTCACAGGATGCTGTTGGCTGGATGTTTTTGCATGGTGGACAGTTGTCAGTTGATCAGCACTGCTTTGTTTGATCCACTTGTACCAGCGCAACACACACTAACACACCACCACCCTGTAGTGTTACTGCAGTACTGAGAATGACCCACGACCCAAATAATACTTGCTCTGTGGAGGTCCATGACCACTGAAGAACAGGCTAACAAAGCATCAGAGAAACAGATGGACTACAGTTTGTAACTGTAGAACTACAAAGAGCTCCTATATAGTAAGTGGAGTTGATAAGATAAGACAGTGAGTGTAGAAACAAGGAGGTGGTTTTAATGCTATGGCTATCAGTGTGTGTGTGTGTATGTGTCATGATGCTAATTCGTGTGACACTATAGGACTCATTTATGTTTTCTGAAAATTTGCAAGCAAGTTTGAACAGACTTGGCAAAAATAAACTGTTTAAGAAGAAACCGGAGTAAAAAATATCTGTTAATTTGTACGAATAAATTCAAATAATGTCCTAATGGGCTGATGTCCTATAAGTTACGTTGGTATGCAGTTGGTATGGTAACATAGCTGTTTGGGTGTCGGCCTATTATGACATCTTTTATTAATTTACAAATACATACTGGTTGATGTTTTCATTCTCTGTGCCTTTATGAATTAAACAGCTGGGTGTTCTAGAATTAATGTAATCTTACAATTCAGGGGACTGAAAGTAACTGGACACTTCTGTCGCTGCAGCCTTATTTCAAGAAAGAGCTGACAAAAGGCAGAGAGTGGATTCTACATGTGGTGTGTGTATCAGAGACATATTGATAGTATCAGTGCTGGTTTATGAGGAGCCTGGCTGCATCCTATTTCCCCCGTTATATTAAAAACATATATAAAAACCTCTGGGTTTCTCACTAGAGGGCGCTCCCGAGTGTGTCCAAAATGAATAGTAATGAGTGTTCATGATGTCTGTGAGTGCAAACAGCCAATAAGCTGCTCCACACACCAACCAATCAGCACTCAGTGGCAGTAATGCCAGTTTTCTGCTGCCCTAAACCCATTTGCTGTAAAAAAAATTTTAAAAAAAGAAGAAACGTGGGTGAGTTGTCTTTGCTTTTTTTTTTTGTGAAAAACGTCCTTCTACTTTCTAAAACTGAAGGAGTGTTCTGGGTGAGTAATTGGAAACTATTTTAAATTATTTTTATCCTTTCAGCTCCATTCACTCCTGTTCATTCAGGACTCGCTCGCAGGCACCATCTGCTGTTTTGCAGTCCTGTTTTTGATATAACAGGGGAAATAGGAAGACGCCAGGCTCTGGTCTCAACATGAGGGCCCAAGAAAGAATTAATGCCAGGACAACAGGCTGAAAAAAATCAACATAAATGAGTCAGACAGAACCACAGCATTAGGAGTGTCAAAACCAACTGTTTTGTATGTTGTCAGGACTCAAGAATGCACTAGTGAGATGGGCAGTAATAAAATACCACAGCAGTGGATGACTGTCATCTCAGTCATGAAGGAAAAACTTGTCAAACACAACTTAAGTACACCAGCATGACCTCAGAGGGTTCAGCATGTGACTCAGTGACTAAAAATACATGAAAGCATTCTGGAACAAAGTCTTATGAGCTGAAACATTGAAGATTAACCTCTTAATCTTTATCTCAACACCCTGTAAAACACTTGCAGCAACAAAAAAGACATGGACAATTGTGTCACTGTCTAAATATTACAGATTAGTTCACTGATAACATGAAATCTGAAGGATATAGTACTGTTTTCACATCACTTTACCTCTATACTGAAGAACACTGCTGCCTTGAAATGTGTTAAAGCCATGGCTATTTTGCTTTCCACTGTGCAGTACTTTAAGCAATGTTAAATGAATGTAATGCATCTTTTAATGTTGGCATGTTTTCCTCATGTTACTGCTTAAATTCAGTCTTACTTCACTGCTTAGGTTGCATTTCAATGAGGCAAATATTTTGGCACATATTCCTCATGTCACTATGGAAAAATGTCAAGTGTGCAGAGCATTCCACTGTTTTCACAGTTAGGACTGCACCTCAATGAGGCGAATCAGTTTAAAGTACCGCAATACAGCCGTGCATTAATCACATATTAAAGTGGGTCATATTCAGTTCTGACCAATTCAGATTTTTATTTTAAAAAATGCAAATCCTCATGTGTTTATATATATATATATATATATATATATATATATATATATATATATATACACACACTCACCCACCAGCCACTTTATTAGGTACACTTGGTTTACTTGCTAGTAAAAGGTTGGACCCCCTTTTCCCTTCAGAACTGCCTTAATTCTTCGTGGCACTTTCAACAAGGTGTTGGAAACGTGCCTCAGAGATTTTGGTTGGTTATTTGAGTTACTGTTGCCTTTCTATCATCTCCAACCAGTCTGCCCATTCTCCTCTGACCTCTCACATCAACAAGGCATTTTCTTCCACACAACTGCCGCTCACTTGACATTTTCTCCTTTTCAGACCGTTCTCTGTGAACCCTTGAGATGGTTGTGTGTGAAAATCCCAGTAGATCAGCAGTTTCTGAAATACTCAGACCAGCCCGTCTGACCCCAACAACCATGCCACATTCAAAGTCACTTAAATCACTTTTGTTCCCCATTCTGATGCTCGGTCTTGACCACCTCTATAGGCCTAAATGCATTGAGTTGCGGCCATGTAATTGGCTGATTTTATATATATATAAAATACACACACACACATACACATATACACAAATATATACATTTTTTCCAGATACAACTAAATGCTTCAAGTAAATCTGGATTTCACAGAAAACAAGGGGCTGTAGAAAGTCCCTCCACAAAATTTGAGACATAAATATCGGGTAATTTTGTAGGCTTGCATATTTTTTTTACTCATGGTTAACCTCCCTCCACCCACCCCCTACCAGGTCCCTTCAGGGGCTCCATACGACACTACAGGCTAAAACAAGCCGAGGCCAAAGATCCTCTGCATATGAACACATCCAGCACCGGGTTCTGATGTCTGAGACTTTAGAACGTGAAAGTAGATCTTCTCTGATCAAATACACGTGTCGTGGAACTTTTGAAAAATGGGTGGTTTCCCACCAATTTTTCAAAAGTTCCACATATTCCACTACAATTTCCCTCTGGGGTCAATAAAGCATTCTGAATCTCAATAATTAAACGGTTAAGATACAGAGCGGGTCACTCAGAGCGGTTTGATGTGAAATGCTCCGTTCTAAATTTACTTGGTCAGAATTGTCCACAGTGGTGGTGATGGGAACCAGACGTCCGCCTCTAAAAGCTCCCTCACAGAGCGTTACTACATGAAATGGTAATGAATTCACTTCCTGATGCCTGAGACACTGTTTTGTGATAGCTCTGTTATAAGGTTTTGGCCTAAAACGTCTTGTTAATCTATCAATGTATGGGTAAATGCAGGGTGTTCAAAGTAAAATAGTCCCTAAAGAAACCTTACTCGGATTTTACCAACATTAACATACCATATAAATCTCAGAAGAGACGCAGAGCTCGGTTCACTGATGCTTTTGGATGGTAAATAAAATGGCTATATTTGTGTTTTAGTCATGGCGACCCCTGGTTCCCATCACCACCACTGTAAAGACATCTGAAAACTTTCTCTACAACGAACCATTTCAGCCCAAACCACTCTGAATGACTGCATTGCAACGACGGAATTATGAAAAAAATGCTGAAAAATCGGTGGAGTTGGCCTTTAGGTTCTCAAGCTTTGGTTCAAGTGGGGTTGGACAGAAGTGGCTGGTCGTGTTTATTAACGTTAGTTTACTGGTCATTTAGTGCGTTTCGTTAAACACAGCCAGGCTCTTGTGTGTCACAGAAGACACACCATGCCCCCTGTTGTGTAGCATTCTCGTTATAACGTGTTAAATCGCAGACTGCTGGCAGTGGTGCTTCTCTTCCACTCGTCTAAGGCGAGTAGTCAGCCTATGCTAAGCTAACGAAGGCGGCGGCTCTGAGGTGTTATAACGTTATTCTTTCGTGTCCCCAGCGGGCGTATAAACGTTAATGCCGCAACAGAAACGGCATAAAAGCCTGACAGTAACTTCGCTGCCCTCTTTATCCAGATTAGACCACCGATTCGCCCCGCTCTGCTCCTCAGTTTCTACCGACGATGCCAAATATGGGCTAGGAATGCGCGCGGTGCCTCCGCTCGGCGGGGAATTGAATGGGCGTAGCCTATGGGTATAACCACTCCCCTTCCCGCTATGTCAGACGCAGCAGGGCTTTGGCCCCGCCCCTCCAGCTTCGGCCGAACAGCTATGTTTACTCAGCGGTTACATTAGAAACCGCAGTACGGCGGCCCCGCCCCTCCAGCTCTGTTTACCCGCCTCGTTTCTTTTGAACAGCAGTTATTTAGCCACGCCCCCTCCGTTACAATACGCACTGTTCCTTTCAGTCATTTTACTCTCAGTTCATATTCATACACAGAAAATTACATATATATATATATATATATATATATATATATATATATATATATACACACACATACACACACACACACACACACACATATATATATATATATATATATATATATATATATATATATATATAGGGGGACGTCTTCTTTTTGTACAGTCTTAAATGAGTAAAAATAGCTGTAAGCTTGTGTTATTTATACAGGAAACATGACATTTTCTAAGATATAAAGGATATATATCTTAGATCTAAGATATAAGATATATATCAATGTGATCAGTTATTAATCTCAGTTTTACTGAGCTCTGCTAAAGCCTGAGTACACTGATACATCAATGTGATCAGTTATTAATCTGTGTTACTGAGCTCTGCTAAAGCCTGAGTAGAATGATAAATAAATGTGATCAGTTCAATCAATGTGATAGGTTATTATCTCAGTGTTACTGAGATTTTATTACTGCTTTTTTTGAAAGCTAATAATCTCCTTAATAGTGAACATGTTTGAGTAGACAAGTTTTAGAAATAAGAAATAAAGAATTTTTGTTGTGAATTAAGACAAAAAGGGTTAACAAGACGTATTATAAATGCTTTTAAATGCTACTTTACCATCTCGGCTTAAATGGGGAAAAAAAAACATTTACATCACCGTTTTTAGCAACCCCCCCCCCCCCCCCCCCCCCCCACGGTCCTATTTGGCCACGCCCCTTCCCCGTTGTTTCCGCGGTAACAGTGGGCGGGACTAAGGAGCCGCCCCGCCCTTCTTTTCCTCCTCCTCTCTTTCTGGCTCTCCACACTCCTGGACTAACGGAGCTGCTCAGGATAAGGGAGTTTAAAACAGCCTGAGAATAAAAAACTACCGACCACATTCAACCACTTTTTTCTCTCTTCTGCCTCTTCCTTCACCTGGACGGCAGATACAATTCAGAATTAGCCATGGAGGATCTGGGTATGTACTCCTTTTTTCCTTTCTCTGTCCATGAAGAGGGCTTGGGCAGTCTCTCTGTGCTTCTCCATGACTCTGGTTGGCACAGAAAATGATGAGGAAGAAGGGAGGGGGCAGAGAGCTGAGAGAAAAGTGTATGGCTGACATAAAAAAAAAAACAGTTTTCCGTATCAAATCAACAGCATGTGACCCATTTGTCCCCATGACTATGTAATAGACTGTTACAGGCCAGAGGAGCTTGGCTGTTAGACTGACCACAGATGCACAAACATCTGTCCTAAGGAGCCTAAACTTCATGAGCTGAAATATTTCTCAGAAAACTGCGGTCTAGACTACATGGAGGCAAAAACGACTCCAGAATAGAGCTGAACTGGCCACATCTGGTAGCATTTGGGAGGCACAACATCTGAACGCTCAGATGGAGACCAGGCCAGGAGTTTTAGGACTTTTAGGACTCACCACAACTCCGCCTCAGTCACAATCAAATTTGATTAAGCGATTAGATCCAGGCGTACTGGAAATCCTCAATGGAGGATCATGGTTTGGTGGCCTGGGGTGGACGTTGGTCCCCTAATTTCTTCTGTTCAGCTTCTGTTTAGCATTTAAAAGGTGACAAAATGGGTTCTTAGGAGCCGTGCCACAGAAGAACCACTTTTAAAAAGGCTTTCAATAGATGATTCCAAAACCGCTCATGCCATAGAAGAAACGGAGAAGAATCAAGAGCGGCTGTTCTATGGCTTTGCTCCAAAGAACCCTTTTTGGGACCTTTATTTTTAGGAGTGTACTTATGAAACATTTTGGCATTAATGTGATAAAATAATGTCACAATGTGCTTCGTCAGTTTCATTAGTATTTAAAAAACACTGACTAGCTACATGTTTTTTTACAAAGTGAGCAATAATTAGGCCTGTTTAATTGAATTTAGTGCAGCACAGTTTGTAAAACATTGAGTAAATATCATCCTTCTTCATCTGCTTCTTATCATTATTGTTGTAGTATGTTTATACGTCTGTTCCAGCTTCTCAAATCTCAGAAAAACTAAATATTGTGATGCATATCCCTGCTGTCGGAACAAAACAGTGTATCTCCATTTTTGTCGTTTTTCAGTTTTTGGCATAATCTGAAAATGTCTGATGCCCTTTACATTGTATGTGAATTTCATGACGAGTGGACCAGAAGAAATGTCCCAAAATGATTTGTAAAAATGTCTGGCTCCATTGACTTACAATGAAGTTAATGTAACTTTTCTAACTTTTTTAATGTTTTAAAAAATGTTTTAATGTTTTTTCCTTATCTTGTAAAGTTAACATTGTGGAGATACAAGGTTTCATTCCAACAACAGCGATATGGTATATCGTGAAAATTGAAGTAATATAACGTTTTTGCCCTAAAGCCCAGAGAAATGGGCAGTGGTTCTGTACACTGTTCGGTTGTGGCTTTTGTTTTGTGTCCCAGTGTCCCAACTGTGGCCCACAGGAGATGGGTTTCCCTTTTTGAGTGTAGGGTACTCTCAGTGCTTATCCTTCTGAATAAATATTGATTTTTCAGTATATTGATTGTGAAACCTTGAAGTGATATCAATACCCTTTTTCCACAGTATTGATTTTTACCCATTTAGTTATAGCAAAATTCTACCCACTAGCTAAGCATGTGCTTCCTCCAAGACATGTGAAATTTCTTTCTTTTAAAGCTGCCAATTCTGTTCCGTCAGCTAACAGACACCCATGTTGGCTAGCATTGTGCTTAGTGATGGGGGAGTACACTATCCTCCCCACCCAGAGAGTGAGACTGGTTATACTCTCTTGCACTGGGTATTGGTCTACAGGCCATGGATGACTGTGGCATGACTGGGGACCGAACTCACAATCCCCAGTAGTATGGCCAACGGTCAGACAGTGGCACCACCTGGGAGACCACAGTATCAACCCTGTCCATGTCCTGCTTGCAACTTGTTTTGAAAGCTTGGCACCTTTTTCTCTATGTAGTATTCAGTGTTGTATTCATTGCCTTATTCTTTATTCATTTTGCTCTTGTTGTGTTACTGCTTTGCTATCCGATGTCGATCAGAGGAGGATGGTTCTGTTTTGAGTCTGACCTCCTCTCAAAGTTTCTTGCTCTTGCTCTGGGAGTGTTTCTTTGCCAGTGTGTCCTATTATTTATATTTCTGTAAAGTCTTTTTTGTAGTGCTCAGTATAAAAATGCTGTGCAGATGAATTTGAATTAAATTAAATTGAATTAGAGGTGGGCAATATGTCAATATTTTGTCATTATCATGATAAATAATGTCACAGTGTCCTTTGACAGTATCATTAGTGTTTAAAAAGAAATGAGTAGCTGCTGGTTTCATTACACAGTGAGCACAATTAGGCCTGTATAATTGGATTTAGTGCAATGCAGTCTGTAAAATACAGAATAAATATCATTCTTTTTCTTCTTCTTATTATTATTATTATTATTGTAGCAATTTTATTTGTGGCATGATAGATTCTGTTTTGTCTGTTCCAGCTTGTTAAATTGTGGAAAAACAAAATATTGAGATGCCTGTTGTGTATTGTGAGAATTGAAGTAATGGCATGTAACATTTATGCCCTCGAGCCCAGAGAAATCGGCAGTGTTTCTATATGCTGTTCAGTTTTTGTATTCTTCTGCTTCTTCTTTCTATTATTATTGTTATTGTTATTATTATTATTGTTGTAGTATTTTTATACGTGGTGCTATAGACTCTATTTTGTCTGTTCCAACTTCTTAAATCTCGGAAAAACTAAATGTTGTGATATCATGTATCATGAAAATGAAGTAATGTCATATAACATTTTTGCCCTCTAGCCCAGAGAAATGGCCAGCATTTCTACACACTGTTCAGTTGTGTTTCGTTTGTCCCTGATTCCCTAAATCTTTAGATGATATTATGCACTGCAGAGGGTGAAATATCTAAAATCTTTGCAGTCGCTCATAGAGGAATGCTGTTCTAAAACAGTTGGACTGTTTGTTGAGACATGTTTTTGCAAATTGGCGAGCTTTCCTGGATGCTCCTTTCATACTCAAGCATGATCGCTTTGCATGTTGAAGCTGATGTTTTTTTAACATTTCACAACTTTCTGGTCTTAAAGTGCCCCATCCCAACATGATGGAGGTGTCAAATTCAGAAGGAGCATATATTTATATAAAAAAACACTGATGTTGACAAGATGATGCATTAAAAATAATATCAGTGAAACTTAATTGAGTTTAATCTGATGGAGATTTTCATTTTTTTTCAGTATCAGGCCCTTTTGCTCAAGCACAGCAAATGCTCATATCCAAAATGTGGCTGAAAGGGGGTGCAATGACATATGAAAAGCTGCCCTCGGGTTGTGTGTGACATGTTTGATCGACCAGAAAGATGCTTACTAAGCATCACCGAACATCTGGTTCAGATTCCGGTTGGGCCACGCTCACTCTTATCTGCCCGTCCAGTCACAGGCTCTGGATGTAGAGCAGAGGCCATAGAGCCTCAGTGTGTTGCTTGGCTAGGTCACGCCAAAGAAGCGGGCAGCTATCTCTAAATATGGTCAGAATTTCTATTGGGAGGAATTTTAGCTCCTTATATGAGCACTGCTGTGTGTGTGTGTGTGTGTGTGTGTGTGTGTGTGTGTGTGTGTGTGTGTGTGTGTGTGTGTGTGTGTGAGCTGTGGAGTGTGAGCTGTGGAGTGTTTCACAGACACAGTATGAATCACTACAAGGCCGCTAGCCAAGCGCTCTCAAAGTAAACAAATGAACACGACCTTCTTCATCAATGCTAGACAGTCCGCTAAAGCTGCTTATGCTAACTGTAATGGTTCATTGAGCATAGCTGACCTTCTCATTGCTCAGTGAAACATCTGGGACTGCAGTGACGTTATAAACAGAGTGGATCGTGGACTATTTGTGGCGAATGAGGGAACAAGGGGTCAGCAGTCTCCGTCTCGGACACACACATTAGCATTTTGTCTGCTAGCATAAGCTGTGCTAACTTTCAGCAGATGGATAATTGTTCTGAAGCTCTAATTCAGATCTGTTTAGTGGCACTTTTTAATGGCCACACAGAAAAGCAGACATTTTCCTTCCAAGTAGTTCATCTACGTAATGCTAACATTTAAATGTCAACAGTAATCTTTCTTTAATACAAAATTGGTAAAGATTCTTCGGTCGCAGCAAATATTTCCTTGTTTCCTACAATGTACCAACATTTTGAAGCAGCTGACAAGCTCACGGCAAGCGCAGCCGGGCTTCAGTACAGCCTCCGTACTGCGGGGTTAGTTCTTACACAGCGTTACAGCTCAGACACCTTTAAACAAAGACTAATAAAGTAAATTTAGTCTTTTTGTTCATGTGTTTACACAGATTTTAAGGTAGAAATAAGAAAACTGAAAAAAATATTTTCTACTTTATTAGCATCTTTCAGATGTCAGTATTTTGGTTCTAAATACATATATTAATGAAATTGACATTAGCAGTTGGTAAAGCTGTAGTTATTTAGAAACAATGCTCATATTTTACTGATGTGTGATGTTTTTATTTTCTGTCCTTCACTGGAAAATAAACCAGTCATTGTTTGAAGCACAGGTGGTGCAGTGGGTAGCGCTGTTGCCTCACAGCAGGAAGGGCCTGGGTTCGATTCCCCAGGAGACCAGGGTCCTTTCTGTGTGGAGTTTGTATGTTCTCCCTGTGCCTGCATGGGTGTTCCTCCCACAGTCCAAAGACATGCAGTCAGGCCAGTTGGACATGCTAAAATGCCCCTAGGTGTGAATGTGTATGTCTGTCTGTCTGCCATGTGATGGACTGGCGACCTGTCCAGGGTGTATCCTGCCTTCTGCCTGATGACAGCTGGGATAGGCTCCAGCACCCCCCCGTGACCCTGAGGGCGAAGCGGCTTAGAAAGTGTGTGTGTGTTTGAAACGCAGTCATATATAATTTGAAATGCAGTGTTCATATATAATTTGATGTGCGTTTATCTATCCGTTGAGCTGTCTGTCTGTCTTATAGATGACAGTAGTTTCTGCAGTTTGGTTGGAACATGTATTTGTTTCTTACAAACATAATTATATATATATATATAATTATATTGAATGAACTCTGTTAACTCTGTGTTACAGTGAACATATCCATGGGCCAAACGGTAACACTGCACTTGCCGTCATTTTGGGTGGAATTGTACATGAACAGTAGATGCTAGACACAAAGTTCAGGTGTTGATTTGCAGAGGTGGACAAAGTACACAAATCATGTACTTGAGTTAAAGTAGAGACACCCAAGGTAAAATATTACTCCAGTAAAAGTAGAAGATCCTCCCTTTAGACCTCCACTTGAGTAAAAGTACTAAAGTATTTACCTTCAAATGTACTTAAGTATCTGAAGTAAAAGTACTAAAAGATTAATTATGGCTCTAATGTCCTGTTATCATTTTTATAACAAGACTCGCTTCACGAACTCATTTTAGGTGAAAATTCTCCAGCGTCTCTCTTGGTAAACCAGTCTTTTAATAGAACGTCATTAATTAGTGACGCTGACGTCTATTAAAATGATCATAAGCACAAAACACTGAAGGTAAACAGTTTCCATCAGGGAGAACCGAGTGGCTCTGAAATCACTTTTTACAAACAAGCAAAGTTTCAGTTTAAGATTACTTTGTAAATTAGTTACAAGTTGAATAAAAACTTGCTTTAAACTCAGGATCACAAAGAAGTTTTCCTTTACTATATTGATCTGTAGGTTTCTGCTCATAAACATAAACTAACCAAAACTAAGTTACTATAAAATGAAAGTGTATGAATTCAGAAAAAAGAAACGTGCCAGTCACGACTGCATATGTGTACATATTTCTATATTGTGGTCTATTTACAGGTTAGGTTAGTTCCATCATTGGTGTTCTTGCTTTGCACTTCTTTTGTTTTGACATGGTACATTTTTATACACGCAAAAACCAAAAGGAACGACAGATTTCTCAAAATGTAGTGGAGTAAAAAGTAAGATATTTGACTTTAAAATGTAGTGGAGTGAACGTAAAAAGTCATCCAAAATGGAAATACTGAAGTAAAGTACAGATACACAAAAAAACTACTTAAGTACAGTAACATTTGCTTAGTTACTGTCCACCACTGTTAATTTGTAGCAGAGATGTTTATGTTGCTTGTCTGAAAACAAGATTATTCTAACTTAAATATTTTTTAAATTATTCTGCAAAAACCAAAGGTTGTGCCCCGCTCTCCACTAACCTCCTTTTGGCATTTGAAATGGACATTGTGTCTTAGTAAAAGCCTAATAGGAAACAATTACACGCTCTTATGCTATCAGCTGGCCGACACTCTTCCTCTTTTATATCCTTTACGCTGACCCTTCTGTGAAAAATGCTGCCACTTCCGTTATGTGGCCTCAAGCCTCAAACCTCTGCCAGCCCTCGCTCCGGCTCCCTGGAACGTTTCGTAGCCTCCTCCCTGTCCCTGGTGTATTTTTGTGTTTCTCTCGCTCTGATTGGCCGGGTTCTGCCGGCCGTGCCGTGTTTTGTGTCCAAAAAGCTGCCTGATTGGTCGGAGTGTGCCTGACCTTCTCTCTATGTGTGTGGTCACTTGTGTGTGTCTCCTTGTAGGAATGCCTGACCCGTCTAACTACCCCCTCAACCCTCGCATTGTTATGTTTGGTACGTAGCTGTCACGCCGGTCAGTCTGACAGCCTTTGCTGCTTTTCATGTCATGTTCGGACGTACCACCCACTGGGCAGACGCTTATATTCAAAAGCAGAGTTTAGTGAAAAATCAAACTTATACAAAAAAATGGTTCCTTTAGTAAAGAAAATGGTTCCATTTAAACCATGAACACTCAAAGAACCTCTTACATGATTAAAGGGTTCTTTGCATTATGAAATGGCTCTTCAGATTGATAGAGAATGTGCTGGAGAAGGTTCTCTATAGAATCCATTTGAAAAAGCATTATTCTTTGTTATAACCTTGACAGCGTCAAAACAGCAGAACCCTTTTTTTGCTATATTAGAACCGTTTTCAAAATGGTTCTATATAGAACCATGAACACTCAAAGAACCTCTTACATGATTAAAGAGTTCTTTGCATTATGAAATGGCTCTTCAGATTGATAGAGAATGTGCTGTAGATGGTTCTCTGTAGAATCCATTGGAAAAGCATTATTCTTTGTTACAACCTTAAAAAAGAACTTTTTGACACTCAAAACAGCAGAACCCTTTTTGATGCTATATTAGAACCGTTTTCAAAAAGGTTCTATATAGAACTCATATATAACACATTCTCTATTAATCTGAAGAACCGTTTAAGCATGAAATGGTTTTACACTATTAAAACAGAGGTTCTATATAGAACCATGAACACTCAGAGAACCTTTTACATGACCAAAGGGTTCTTTACATTATGAAATGGTTTTTCAGACTGATGGATAATGTGCTATAGATGGTTCTATATAGAACTTTCTTTGAAAAAAGTTTTTATATAGGACCAAAAAGCGTTCTTCTGTTGTTACACATGTGTATCGAAACAACAGCAGAACCCTTTTTGGTGCTAAATAGGACAATTTTCTTCACTAAAGAACCCTTGAAGAACCAATGTGATGGCACATTGTAACCATAGAAGAATGCTTTTTGGTACTATGTAGAAACTTTATCAAAAAGGTTCTTTATAGAACCATCTACAGCACATTCTCTATCAATCTGAAAAACCATTTTACAATGCAAAGAACCCTTTAATCATTCTTTATAGATCATTCATTCAATCATTCTATATAGAACCATTTTCATCACTAAAGAACCCTTGAAGAACCCTCTATTTTAAGAATGTAGAACCATTTCATGCTTAAATGGTTCTTTGCGTGGTGAAATGGTTCTTCAGATTGATGGAGAATGTGTTGTCTATTGAGTTCTGTGTAGAGCCTTATAACTAAAGAAGAACGCTTTTTGGTGCTATATAGAACCATTTTCAAATAGATTCTATAGAGAACCATATACAACACATTCTTCATTAATCTAAAGAACCATTTCACCGGGCAAAGCATCTATATAGAACTCTTAGTTCTCCTTTACAAAAGAACCCTTGAAGAACCATCTTTTTTAAGAGTGTAGCTAAAGGCTAAGACATGTTAGGTGCTACGAGGCTAATGTAGCTAACAAGTAATGGAGGTTTATGTACACAATTCATAAAAACTGCTTACCGGGAACCATGAGGACTAGTTCAGTAACCTCAGATAGAGCTGCTTATGTGGTTTCTGACACTGTATGACGTCCTGTTATCTAGAACAATGAACAAACATACATTGCATTGCTAAAAACAGTAGCCGCTGTAGTCTGTACAATTTTGGTCCATCTTCACTGATTTTTCACCAAACTGTTCCGTTTTCCTTTGAATTGGGTGCTTTAAATGATGAAATAAAGCAAACAGGCTGTTTAAAGTGGCCTGACTGGTGCATTTTCATTTCGCTGCTCTCAGAACAAAACCTTGTATCTTCATTTGTGTCATTTTTCAGTTTTTGACATAATTTGAAAATACCTGTTGTCCTTTGCATTGTGTGTAAATTTCATGATGAATAGACCAAAAAAAAACATCCCAGAATGACTTGGAAAGACGTCTGGTTCCATTGACTTACATTAAAATTAAAGTATGTTTTTTCCTTCTCCTGTAAAGTCACCATTTTGGAGATACGAGGTTTTCGTCCGACAACAGCGATATATAATGATGCTACTTTACAATATGCGGATTGCTGTCAGTGAAATCTGTGAGTTTTGCCCGGTGGGTATGTATAGACCTCTGTATATAGCTAATATTTTCATAGAATGTCTCTGCATGGCTGTTTTCCTGGCCTTTTATTCTGCTACTTTTGCCATTTTCATGCTATTTCTATTCAGAAACTTGCTTTGTTTGCCATCGCATTAACCTTATTTCTCTCAGTCACTCACCATCAGTTCATGGCTGTCAAGCAGTGGTGAACTATTAGAGCTGGTCCTTCGGTTCTGTCAAAACTCAGTTAAAAATGAGGAAAACCACCTTTCGACTGTGCTAATTTATCGCTAGCACCACTAAGGGGTTCTAGTTGTATGTTAGTGCTAAGCTAACAGTGATTCACATGAATTTTTGGACCGTTCTAAATTAAACGTGGGCGTAAAAGGCACTGAATGTATTATATATTATTTATATATGATTTATTATTAAATAAATAATAAATAGGCATATATTTTTGCCTTATCAGCAGTTTTACTGTGACTCTTTTGGCAGCTACTTCCGATATAGAGCTGCTGTTGTTTTCTGTTTCTAACAACTGACTGAAACCTTGTTAGACTATGGCTGTAGAACGATGTATCTAGAACTTTCCGAAGTCCTAGTGTGACGTCTTTTCTCACAAATTTGGTCCCATCGTAAATCAAAATGATGGATTCCTCTGTTACTTCTTAATTATGTTGGTAGTAAATTTAAAGTGTATGCAAGGCCTTCAGTCGAGCTCCTGAAGTGCTAACCAATGGGAGAGCAGACTGGCTGTGTCTGCCTGGATACCACAGAGAAAACGATCCTGATTGGACAGTTTCCACTGGAAAAGAATTACTACAATACAGAGTTTAAATACAGCCAGCAAAATGATTCTGTTAAATAAAAGTGAATTAAACATGGCAGATATGTAATTGTTTATTTCACAGAAATCATTAGGGCTTCTCTGAAGACTATGAAGGGTCTGAAGGTTCCCCACTGCTGACTAGTGATACAGTCTACCATCATACTATCACCAAAACATCATGTCTCATGTGCATCTGTTCTGCTCGTAAAGGGATATTCCACAATAGAGGAAATCCACTGACCTTATAGGTCCTATATACAGGTGTACAGATACAGACCATAGCCCATCTGTTACTGCACAGTTTATAAATCACCCTCTAGCCCATTCATCATTGGTCAGGACTGCTTATCAATAAGGTGGACCATTCACAGCATTAGGGACCACTACTGAGGGTGTGGAGGATGGCTAACACAGTCTGTGCATCAACAGATGGGCTGCAGTCTCTGTACACCAGCGTATATATTAAAGCCTAGCAGATGTTTTTTGTCCAACAGGTGGCGCTGTTGCTCTACATATATTTGATTACAAATCTCCTACTGAAAGCCTGTGCTTTGGGTTTGGTGACCATTTTCTGCTCACTAGCACTGTTTTCTCCCCTTGTGGACAAAAACTCGTTTGGGCAACTTTGTCGAAAGGACCGAATGTTCTTTTAAAGGACCCATATCACGTATCATATTACTTTCTCAGTCTGTATGAAAACCAAGCTGCTAAAACAGCCTGTTTTGAATTTGTTTTTGTGATGTCACAAACCAACGCACCTACTTTTCAGTCACCCATTTCAGTCTACAGCAGCGTAGCCCGGGCCATTCATACTGAAGTTATGAGGAGTGTTTCAACTCGGCTGCTATTTGAGTGCAGCCCTACACAGACAGTCAGAAGAGAGCTCCTTTACATATACCGTTCTTAAAGGCACAGTTATTGACACAGCCACGGCTGGAAAATCATCATATAAAAATGAATTATGACCGTTTTTAGTACAGAAAACTGCACACATGTTGTAAGTGGACCTCGGGGGAAAAATTAAATCTAATAAAAATGTTGGATATGGGCCCTTTAATGAGGAGTTCTGCCTTATTTCCACTCTACGTCTCCATTCATCGGCTCTCTACACAAGCAAACATTCTGTGCTCTATACGTGATCTGGCCTTTACTAAACTACGAATTGCTCAACAGAAATGCCGAATGAATGGAGAGATGGACACCTGTCCGCTCTGACGGTGAAATGACCCTTTAGTGTTACTCTTAGTTCCTGTTTTGGCTGTGAACTGCTTTAGTACTTTGAAGTAACACATTTAAAGGAATATTCATAGATCAATAAGTCAATCTTTGAGATGTAAACAAAGTCATTCAGAGTGTTTTGAAGTGGTTCATTGTAGATAAATTATGTATTTATTTTAATGTTGAAAAACAACAGTTTATTACAGTTTTTCTTTTCTTTTGAGCCTTCATCATATCATCCTCCTTCTCCCGCCCTGTAGATGCTCTCCTGGCCGATCTTGAGAGCTCCGCCTCTCCTCTGGCCCGCTGCCCCGTCCTGTTGACCTCTGACCCTCCTGCCAACGCTGATCCCCCACCCAACAGCGTCCAGGAAACCGCTCAGACCCGGCCTCCTCCGCCTGCGTACACACCCCAGCAGGTGAGCGAGTGAACCCCCGCGAGTGAAAGTTTTTAGTTCATTTATATTTAATAGAATAAAATTTCATTATGCTTGTACTCGAAAACTCGGACATCTTTTGTGCGGAATCATAGTTTGTAAGTGTTTAATCAAACTGCATTTGATTTATCAACACAGAACAACATAAAATATTTAATATAAATATAAACTAAATTATGTTTTTGAGCACTCCATTTATGGGACTTTCTAACAGTGATTTATGCATATTTATGAAGTCAGTGAGCATGAGCTGCATCATTCACCATCAGCTCATAAACCAATCAGCACTCAGTAGCAGTAATACCAACCAATCAGCACTCAGTAGCAGTAATGCTAACCAATCAGCACTCAGTAGCAGTAATGCCAACCAGTCAGCACTCAGTAGCAGTAATGCCAACCAATCAGCACTCAGTAGCAGTAATGCCAACCAATCAGCACTCAGTAGCAGTAATGCTAACCAATCAGCACTCAGTAGCAGTAATGCTAACCAACTAGAATCCCAAGGGGCGCTAGCAGAAATTAGCATTAGCGAGGAAGACAATTATGGTCTGAACTGAACGCCATAAAGTCATGTGCACAATGTTTTATTTTTTTCTAAGGGAGAATAAGTGAATACGTCCTCTACAGCAGGGGTGTCAAACTCTACCATTAAAATGGCCATAATAAAAAATATGTAAATCTTTGGTTTCAGTTTTAAATCATATTTTGCTATAACCCAAACTGCCCATTAATTATTCAAAATATGGCCAGTACTTGAAATATCCCACAAACTGAAATGCAGCCAGGGTGTTTGGGGATGTGGCTGGTGTAGTAGAATTGTGGTGTAACTGATGTCGCTGAGATTGTTGTAGCTGGAGGGGAGTGGGAGTGCACATATTGTTGCAATGCTTGTTGGGGATTGTAGTGCAGCGCATTGTGAAATGGGCTAACATTAATAAAAATATTTGAATCATTTCACTACAGGGAGCAAACTTAAATACGGAATATTTCTGCAAATCATAGTGCAGCTAGTTAGTTATTTAGTTTCTTTTTCAGTGTTTAGCATGTTGGAAAAAATGAAACATAAAAAATTAAGTGTGCCATAACTTTTGCACAGGCTGCATGAATATAATTTTTTTTCCTAATATGTTATATTTAGAATATAAACAGTAACTGTGCATTAAAATGTGCAGAAATGCATTGCATGTAGACGACATGGACATGCTTGTATGTATCGCTGCTGATTTCTATACATTTCTTCCTCAGACTGTTTCTGCTGCGATGAAGACAAACGGCTCTCAGAACCCGAACCCCGACAAACTCTACAGGTATAGAGGCCTGTTTTGAATAATTCATGGCTTCAAGGTCATTTGCGAGTCATAGAGTGGAACATCAGGAAAGCTCTTTCCTTTATGAGCCTAATTCCCAGATACAGTGACAGTGATAATTGTATTTGCTAACTTAATTACCACCGTAAATCCGGATGCTTCTGCCTGCTTCGTTGTGCTTGTAGGAGGTTCCTTCCTGAATCTGGAAGACAGAAAGGACTGTGTGATACTTTTAAAATGTAAAACTAGTTTTTCCCGTGACTTTTAAGCACTCTATCTGTCTTTCAGTACTGTCTGCAAGCCTCGCTCACCCCGCTCTCCAGAGCCTCCGGCCTTCTCCTCGTCCTCAGTGCTGGGAGGTGGTCTCAGTGAGCTGGATCATTTACTGCAGGAGCTCAACGCCACCCAGTTCAACATCACAGGTCGGTGTGTTTGGGTGGGTGTGCCTGTCTAGTGAATGGTTGGTAATGGTGCGTGGGTGGGTACTGTGCAGGAGACCACCCTTCATTTATTTAATTTCCAGTTAAAACAGCAATTAGTTCTTCATTTCTCAGGAAATGACATGCAAGTTAAGGAGTTTACAAAACTGAGGTTTAAAAACTGCTTAAAAGCTACAGAGAAAATGTGACCCCTAACAACCACCTGGAAGACCTGACAGACACCAAAACTGCCCCATCAGATAAACAGCAC